>NC_081375.1:52941275-53111275 GCF_030684315.1 Stegostoma tigrinum | reverse complement strand
TTTTCCTTCAGTTTCACTGTGAGCTTTCCCAAGGCGGCAGTCAGTTGTTCTGGCTCGGTTTCCCAATCCCGTGAAAGCACTCTGATTTATTCATAAGACCGTACAACAGAAATAGGAGAAGAAGTAGGGCATTCAGCCCATCGAGTCTGTTCTGCCATTTAATGAGATCATGTCTGATCTGATAGACCTGAACTCATCTTCCTGCTTTCATTCCCTATAAAATAAAGGCCAATATTCTGTTTGCCTTCCCTAATGCCCTCTGAACTTAGGAGGTAACTTTGTGATTCACATTGAGGACTCTCAAATTCCTCTGTTCTGCTGCTTTCTGCAGTCTTTCTCCATTTAAATAATATTCAGCTCCTCTATTCTTCCTGCTAGAGTACATTAGCTAAAATGTTGTTCCATTGTTTAAGCGGGGTAATCCTGGAAATTACAAGCATGTGAGTCTCACATCAGTGGTTCGGAAATTAATGGAAAAGATTCCTATGGATAAGATCTACACACATTCAGAAGCAAATGGACTTATGAGCGAGAGACAACATGGTTTTGTGCGGGAGCGATCATGCCTTGTTAACTTGATCGAGTTTTTTGTCGAGTTGATGAAGATGATTGATGGGGGAGAAGCGATTGATGTTGTCTACATGGGCTTCAGTAAAGCCTTGACAAGGTCCCTCATGGCAGACTGGTAGAAAAGGTAAAGTCACATGGTATCGGGGGTGAGCTCACAAGTAGGATACAAAACTGGCTTGGTCATAGGAGACAGAGGGTAGCAGTGGAAAGATGCTTTTCAGAATGGAGTGCCATGACTAGTAGTGTTCCACAGGGATTAGTGATGGGACCTCTGCTGTTTGTGATCTACATAAATGATAGGGAGGAAAATGTGGCTGGTCTAATTGGTAAGTTTGCAGATGATGCAAAAGTTAGTGGAATTGCGGATAGTGAGGAGAATTATCAGAGGATACAGCAGGATGTAGATCAGTTGGAGGTGTGGGCAGGAAAATGGCAGATGGAGTTTAATCCAGACAAATGTGAGGTGATGCATTTTGGAAGGTCAAGTACAGGTGGAAATTATATAGTGAATGGCAGAGCCCTAAGGAGCATTGATATGCAGAGGGATCTGGGTGTACAGGTCCATAGATCACTGAAGGTGGCAGCGCAGGTAGATAAGGTAGTTAATAGGGTTATGGGATGCTTGCCTTCATTGGAAGGAGCATTGAGAACAAGGATAGACAAGTTATGCTGCAGCTTTATAGAACTTTAGTTAAGCCATACTTGAACTATTGTGCACAGTTCTGGTCACCACATTCGCAGAAGGATGTGAAGGCTTTGGAGACGGTACAGGGAAGGATTATCAGGATGTTGCCTGGTATGGGGAAATTTAGCTATGAAGGAAGATTGGATAGACTGGGTTTGTCTTCACTGGAACACAGGACGTTGAAAGGTGACCTATTAGAAGTTTATAAGCTAATGAATGGCATGGATAGAGTGGAAAGTATGAGTTTTTTTCATAGGGTGGAGGGGTCAATTACTAAGGAACATAGGTTCAAGGTGCGAGAGATGAAGTTTAATAGAGATGTGCGAGGTACAGTTTTCATACAAAGGATGGTGAGTGCCTGGAACACGCTGCCGGAGGAGGTGGTGGAAGCAAACACAATAGCAACATTCAAGAAACACCTGGATGAATACATGAACAGGGAGGGAAGAGAGGGATATGGATCCTGTAAGTTTTAGTGTGAAAGGGCAAAATGTGTTGGTGGAGGTTAGGAGGGCTGAAGGGCCTGTTCCTGTGCTGTATTGTTCTTTGATCTTTATTTTCCATTCCATATTACATTCCATCTGCCAAGCATTTTTTTTTACCCACTGACTGAATGTGTCTATCACCCACTGTAACTCTGTCATTTCTACTTGACCTCCCATCTATTTTTGGTTGATTTGGCAATAGCATATTCACTTTCATCATCCAAGCCATTAATATATATTATCAATAAGTGTGGTTCCAGCATGATCCCTGTGGCACTCCACTGGCTACAGATTGTTATCCTGAAAATGCCTTGCTTACCCCAATAATCTGCCGTCAATTAGTTACCCATCCTCTCCCATGTTAATTTAATACCTCCAACACCAAAAGACCTTAACTGATTAAAAGCCTAATATGTAGCACCTTATCAATCACCTTCTAAAATTTTAAATATATTACATCCACTGCTTCCTCTTTATCTATCCGGCCCATGGCCTCCTCGGAGAATTCTGGTCATGTCAATCGCTGACTTGCCTCTTCACCTTGCAAATGTGAGACACTGTGATTTGTTGCTGGAAGAAAGGGAGAGGTTATATATGCTTTGAGCCGGGATTAGGATGCCCCCTCTCCCTGTCACTGAGAGGTTGAAATGTTGACCACATAAGTTAAATTCAACATTGACAATTTCAGCCGACCTTGGAGTCCTATTAGTTTTAATTGGCTGTCTCACACCGGGATGGTATAATTCTGACTGTGCACAGCTCCAAATGAGTAATTTGTCACCAACTGATTCTTGTAAACATGTCAATTAATCTGTCAAGGCAAGAGGTGAGACTGTGTGAGTCAGCAGCACAGAGCTCTATATCAACGTCAATAAAATGAAGCAAACTCACAGACAGACACTTTACTCTGAAATAATGAAGTTACTATTTATAAGCGGTCCTTCTGAAAAACTGAAAGGAAGTCAGCAATGACCTTGTCATACATGACAGTGGGGGGGGCTTTGTTTTGCATTAAGCAACCTACCTTCATTGTACTGCTCACCTCAGGGCTGTCAAGACTGCAAACCCTTAACAACAAAACAAAGCATTCTGGAGAGCAAACTTTGATGTTACCGAGGAAATGCAGCTGTCAATTTAGGCTCCCTAGGTTTTAATTAATAATGACCTTTAGAAAACAGTTTCTGCTCCTCTTAGAAATAATGTCTTTACAAACTTGCACGCCCACTTGAGAGTCAAGATGGTTTCTGGGATGACATTTTATGGACAATTGTACCCACGACTAATTCTACGACGGTGCCGGACTCCTTCAGTACTGACCCTCTGACAGTGCGGCACTCCCTCAGTACTGACCGTCCCACAGTGCGGCACTCCCTCAGTACTGACGCTCCGACAGTGCGGCACTCCCTCAGCACTGACCGTCCCACAGTGCTGCACTCCCTCAGTACTGACCATCTGACAGTGCGGCAGTCCCTCAGTACTGACCGTCCCACAGTGCGGTGCTCCCTCAGTACTGACGCTCCGACAGTGCAGCTCTCCCTCAGTACTGACCCTCTGACAGTGCGGCACTCCCTCAGTACTGACCGTCCCACAGTGCAGCACTCCCTCAGTACTGACTCTCTGACAGTGCTGCACTCCCTCAGCGCTGACCCTCCGACAGTGCGGCACTCCCTCAGTACTGACCGACAGTGCGGTGCTCCCTCAGTACTGACGCTCCGACAGTGCAGCTCTCCCTCAGTACTGACCCTCTGACAGTGCGGCACTCCCTCAGCACTGACCCTCCGACAGTGCGGCACTCCCTCAGCACTGACCCTCCGACAGTGCGGCACTCCCTCAACACTGACCCTCTGACAGTGTGGCAACTCTCTCAGCACTGACCCTCCGACAGTGCGGCAGTCTCTCTGTGCTTGTGTTAACCCGAAAGCCATGCTCCGGTATCTGTCTTCAGAATGACACAACAGTGTGACTCCTGACTGCAAATTTTCTGTATGGTAAAGCACTGAGGCAGTCAGATGAGAAAGGGCTGTGTTAGTGGAAATTTCAATTTTAAAACAGTACAAGTAAGAAATTGACATTCTGGGTAACAAAGTGTGGAGCTGGATGAACAGAGCAGGCCGTGCAGCATTTGAGGAGCACAAAAGCTGACATTTTGGGCCAAGACACTTCTTCAGAAAAGGGGGATGGGGAGAGGATTCTGAAATAAATAGGGAGAGAGGGGGAGGCGGACCGAAGATGGATAGAGCAGACCATAGGCGGAGAGGAAACAGACAAGTTAAAGAGGTGGGGATGGAGCCAGTAAAGGTGAGTGTAGGTTGGGAGGTAGGAGGGGATAGGTCACTCAGGGGAGGACAGACAGGTCAAGGGGGGGGGATGAGGTTAGTAGAACATAGAACAGTACAGCACAGAACAGGCCCTTCAGCCCACGATGTTGTGCCGACCATTGATCCTCATATATGCACCCTCAAATTTCTGTGACCATATGCATGTCCAGCAGTCTCTTAAATGTCCCCAATGACCTTGCTTCCACAACTGCTGCTGGCAACGCATTCCATGCTCTCACAACTCTCTGTGTAAAGAGTAGGTAGGAAATGGAGGTGCAGCTTGGGGTGGGAGGAGGGATAGATGAGAGGAAGAACAGGTTAGGGAGGGGGCGACGAGCCGGGCCGGCCCCAGGATGCACCGGGGGGAGGGGAGATCCTGAAACCTGTGAAGTCCACATTGATACCATTCGGCTGCAGGGTCCCCAAGCGGAACATGAGTTGCTGTTCCTGAAACCTTCGGGTGGCACCGCAGGAGGCCCAGGATGGACATGTCGTCTGAGGAATGGGAGGGGGAGTTAAAATGGTTCGCGACTGAGAGGTGCAGTTGTTTATTGTGAACTGAGCGGAGGTGTACTGCAAAGCAGTCCCTAAGCCTCCGCTTGGTTTCCCCTATGTAGAGGAAGCCACAACAGGAACAGTGGATGCAGTATACCTCATTGGCTGATGTGCAGGTGAACATCTGCTTGATGTGGAAGGTCTTCTCGGAGCCTGGGATGTGGGTGAGGGGGGAGGTGTGGGGGCAGGTGTAGCAGTTCCTGCCGTTGCAGGGGAAGGTGCCGGGTGTGGTGGGGTTGGAGGAGAGTGTGGAGCAGACAAGGGAGTCACAGAGAGAGTGGTCCCTCTGGAAGGCAGACAAGGGTGGGGAGGGAAAAATGTCTTTGGTGGTGGGGTCGGATTGTGTTGTATCCGGAGGTTGGTGGGGCGGTATGTGAGGATGAGGGGGATTCTCTTTTGGCGGTTATTGCGGGGATGGGGTGTGAGGGATGTGTTGCGGGAAATGCGGGAGACACGGTCAAGGGTGTTCCCCACCACTGCGGGGAGGATGTTACGGTCCTTGATAAACGAGGACATCTGAGATGTACGGGAGTGGAATGCTTCATCCTGGGAACCGATGCGGCAGAGGCGAAGGAATTGGGAATAGCGGATGGAATTTTTGCAGGAAGGTGGGTGGGAGGAGGTGTATTCTAGGGTAGCTGTGGGAGTTGATGGGCTTGAATATTCTGGAGTTCTGTTTTAAGCTGCATCGAGCAAGTTGGATTGGTGAGCATTGGAATTTTGCAAGTTTTACTGTTTCTTCCATCTAACCAATAACGGTAGCAGTTGGGGTGCTATGCATGAGCTAATTTCTCCCTCAGAAAGTTACATGTGTAAACTCCGGGATGTGGTCAGTCTCACACTGGCCTGGTCTCCCTTCTCTACACTGTTGAAGTGAATAGTCTTTGGACTCCTGAGGTGTACTTCAGCAAAAAGCAGCGATTGCTATCTTGCTATCCGTTAATATGCAGGAGCAGGAACTCAGGTTGGTTTCCCTCTATCACAGCTCACTGAGGAAGTAGGGAGGAGTCGGCTGGTGGTTGGGGGGTAGTTTGGGGATGGAGGGTGTGTAGGGAGCAGTGTTGGTCTGAGGCTGCATCTTAGTATCCCAACCAGGCGTCCCTGAGGAATGCTAACTCAACCCTAACTACTGTAATGTTGAGGTTAAAAGATATGTCATGCTTGCAGTGGAAGATGGGTCAAATTCATACATCTTTGCTCCTTTTTTGTACCCCTACCTAAAATTCAATGGCAGTGAGAAGGGAGATTACTAAAACATTCAGCAATTGGAAGGTACAAAGTAAAGGGAGGGTCCAATCCCTGGCATTGAGCACTGCATTCAGTTGGACAGTTAACCTTGATGGCAGAAACACAGAAGAGATAATAGGAACTGCAGATACTGGAGAATCTGAGATAACAAGGTGTGGAGCTGGATGAACACAGCAGGCCAAGCAGCATCAGAGGAGCAGAAAGGCAGATGTTTCGGGCCTAGACCCTTCATCAGAAAATTTTGATTTCTGATGAAGGATCTAGGCCCAAAGTGTCAACCTTCCTGCTCCACATATGCTGCTTCGCCTGCTGTGCTCATCCAGCTCTACACCTTGTTATCTCAGATTCTCCAGTATCTGCAGTTCCTACTAGCTCCATATCAGCATTTGTTTCAAATATTTATGGAATTTTATGCAATGGTCTGTACTTGTACTATTCACTGTGGCATAACGTGTCATTCTCCAGTGACTAAAGACATATTCCCTAACCCCTTTGCTCACTCTCTTGAAGACAGTTTGACATCACGGAACCCTTCTCTCCAACTCTCTCTAAGTCTTTCCCCAGTCACCCCATCAGACCTTGGCATGAGGAGACATACTTCGTATTTCTGGAAAGGTAGGTTTGATGGGCCTTATGGTCTTCTGGTCTATGCCTGTCTCTGATCTTCAGGGATAGTGTTAAATTTGACCTGACACCTCACCGGAAGCAGACTGTTCAAGTTAAACAAACCTTTGCAATCATGTGAAATTTTGAACGGAGAAAAAATTATGTTATAAAGTTCAGCACCAACCTGTGAAGTGACCCCGATCTCTTGTGCAGTCATTCTTGGCTGTGTCAGGAATTGTAGTGCTTTTGTTTCACAGTCAGTGAACTCAACTCTTGTTCCATAGGAGGTAATGGGAACTGCAGATGCTGGAGAATCCAAGATGACAAAGTGTGGAGCTGGATGAACACGGCAGGCTAAGCAGCATCTTAGGAGAACAAAAGCTGACGTTTCGGGGGCCTAGACCCTTCTCTAGGCCCAAAATGTCAGCTTTTGTGCCCCTAAGATGCTGCTTGGCCTGCTATGTTCATCCAGCCCCACACTTTGTTAGCTTGTTCCATAGGACTTGAGCACAAAATCCAGGCTCTCCTGCAGTAGTGAGTGGGAGCTACACTGCCAGACATTGACCTAAGGCCCCAAATTGTCCTCTTTGGTGGACACAAAATATTAATTGGCACAATTTCAAAGAAGAACGGTGGGGGTGGGGGGGGGCTGCTATTCCTTCTGTTTGACCAGAGCGTTATCCCTTAGTCACAAAGTCAAAATCAGATTATCTGGTCTTTGTCACATTGGCTGTTGCTGTGTAAAATATTGGATCACAAACAGTTATTGCAAGAATGAGTTTCTTTTTATTCATTAACAGGATGGAGGTGTCACTGACTAAGCCAGCATTTATTGTCTATCCCTAATTTCCCAGAGGCCTGTTCAGAGTCAATCCCATTGCTGTCGGTTTGGAGTCACATGTAGGCCAGACCAGGTGAGGACGGCAGTTTCCTTCCCTGAAGGACATTAGTGAACCAGAGGTTTTTCCTGGCAATAGACATCAAATTCCAGATTTTTAATTGAACTGCAATTCCACCATATCCCATGGCAGGATTTGAGCCCAGGACCCCAAAACATTGCCTGGGTTTCTGGATTGATAATCCAGCAATAATGCCCGTGGGAAGGTTCAGATCCAAGCTGGTGGCTGAGTAGTACTTCTCAGCCAGAGCTCATCCACTCTGTCCATTTCATTTCTTTCTTTCGCTCTCTTTTTCTCCTCCTTTGTGTTTTTTTTTCCTTCTTCCTTCTCAGTGATGTCTTGAACTCTTACCCTCAGTGTGGACTCAGAGAGGTGACGTCTCAGCCTAGCGTGTAACGTTTATTTTTTAGTTTTATTTCTTTACTTTCCTAAGTTAGACCATGAAGAACTGTAATGTAGAACTTTTAGCTTTTTTTCTGTATTTCTCTATTTTAGTCCCTAAGATTGGTAACTTGATAATTTGTACCTAAAACGTGGTGATGTTATACAGCTTTCACTGCACTCCCGTACTTGAGTGCATGTGGCAATAAACTTCATTCTAATTCTAATCTCTCGGCCTGGTGTGGCCTCAGCATGAACTTTCGGCCTGGAGATGATTCGAAAGCAGTCTCCCTGCCTCGCGAACCTCGAGGTGTAGCTTGGCATGGTCTGGACTCAAGGCCCAGTGTCGTCTGGAGGCTAGGTGCTGGAATGGACTGGGTTGGAAGGAATTTTATTTATTTTGTAATTTATCCCTAAGATCTGTAATGCTGGACTTCTTATTTCTTTATTTTTTTTTCTCATTTTTTTTCCTAAGAACTTACACAGAAAAATCAGTACCGAGGTACTTTTTTTTACCTAACATGGTGCCGTAAGTAGCGACTTGTAAACTTTCAACTGTACTCATGTGAGCGCATGTGACAATGAAGATCATTCTAAGGCCATCACCTCCTTTCAACTGTACTCATGTGAGTGCATGTGACAATGAAGATCATTCTAAGGCCATCACCTCCTTTCTGAGTGATTGTTGTCATTTGGTAAAACAGGACTTGAGCATCATTGAACGCACATGTTATCAAAACTTTGGCAACCAATCTCGTCTCATCTCTTCTCAAAAAGTTATTTTCCTTTCTCTTTGGGATTTCTTGTGAATTGCCCTGATGCGCAAAGGATGATAGAAAGCTTTGACAAAATGTACCAGCAATATTGAGTGACTACAACATGAGAAATCCTTCACTGGCCATAATGCACTTTGAGACACTGGATCATGAAAGACATCGTATAAAGTTTTCTTTTGCAAGTCTGTGGGATCTTGCTGTGCATCAAGTGGCAGCAGGGTTTCCTATCCTGCAATAGCGACTGCACTTCAAAGTACTTAATTATCTTTACAGGCTGCGTGTTTGAGCTTGTTGCATTCCATCAGCCTAGATTTTGGGCTTATGCTCCTGTAGTAAGGTTTGGATCTCTAAACATCTTAACAGGTAGCTGCAACTGCCCTGTGTGCTCCCAAGGGATGATTTCCACAAATTTCAGATTCAGTACATCTCAGGGATTCAGAAGCCAGTGCGCTCTCAGGGTCCGATTCGATTTGAGTTCCTTGAACAGATGTCTGCACTCCAACTGGGGAAGTCCAACTTCTGGGGCATGAATAGCTCCATGGTGTGTGAACAGTTTAAACAACATTCTCCGACTGAGCCAGATCAGAGGCATGTGCTTAATTTAGTGAAAAATATCTGTGAATATTATCCCATACCTTTACATTTCAGAGTTTCTTATGAAATTACAGTAGCAGCCGAGAGGAATCCCTGGGATAAAGCAGGCAATTATTTTCAGCCAAAAAGAGATGATGCCAATGATCTACCACAGTGGGTTTGAAGTGAAGGACACTGGAGATGGCTTGATTCAAGCAGAACTTTTACTCATTACTTTATGCAGAAAACCACAGGGAGATAACAGCTTTGCACTTTATTTCAGTGTCTCCCAGTTGGAGACTTAAATCATGTTTTTTTTGGGAAAAATACAAATATGGTTATAAGACCTGCAATTGGTCAAGAGGATCAGTGTACTTGCAAAATATTAATTATTTGTTTGACAGTAGTCTGTTCACTTATAAATCCTTCCATAGCCCTGCCCCATCGACCCATGCTGTGTAATAGATTACACTGGACAACATATATATCCGAGTGTACTTCAACTATAGAGGGGATTTGAGATTCTCGGTTTACAGTCCCATGCCTTGGTGTATCCTGGCCCAAATCTGACTCATTCCAAGCTTTGGAGAAGTAGGTTACCAGGAAGTGTTACAGTTTACAAAAGAAAGGAATTGGCTCTGTGATGGAATCCTTCACAGTTAAACGTGGGAACCAAAGCAAACGCAAGGGGGGACCTGTCTCCCACCAATGACTGAGTTGCATCCATTTGTGCTGTGTAAGCCAGCAACATGGTGATATTGTAACATGCAACACAGATGGTGTTCCAGCACTGGTTCTGTTTGATCCAATGTTGTTTGGTTTGTTTGCTCATCATGTGTTATTTGATATCTTTATTCCCCTACATGGGAATTCAAACTTTGTTAACTTCTTAAAAATAAAACATAATGACCAGATTGTCAGAATCACCAGGGATCACAACACAAGTTTCTCTGGGGTGCTGGAGTGGGCTGTAATGCAGGTCTATGATACAGCCATGCCGCACACTCAGGACAAATTAAACATGGGAAAGAAACTGCACTTAACACATTTTACAACACCAGGATGTCTCAAAGCACTTTTGAGTCAATGAAATACTTTTGAAATGTAGCAAAAACAGCAGCAATTTGCACTCAGTGAGCTCCCACTAACAGCAAAGTGATAAAAAAGAAGAACCTGCTGTGTATAATGAACAAAAACAGACAATGCAGGAAAAACTCAGCAGACCGAGTTTGCATTCTCTCCATTGGTGATGTAGAGTATTTGCTGTAAGTGCCGTACAATGAGTTTGGACGTGTTAGATGAAATAGGTTGAGGGATAAATATTGACAATGACAGTGAGGAGAATACATCTGCTCTTCTCTGAAATGGTGCGTTGGGATCTTTGACATCAACATGCCAGTATGCAGGGTTCCTCATCTCACTCAAAAATTGACACCTGCAAAAATGGCTGCACTCCCTCAGGGCTGAACACATCTTAGATTATAAGCTCTGGTCCCTACAGGGAGAGGGGTTTAAGCCACAGCGTTCTGACTGAGAATTGACTATCACTCACTGAGCAATGGCTGACTCTTTCTGTTATCACTGGAGAGTTGGAACTGTCAAACTTGAGTTCAACATTTAGGTGAGACAGGTGCTCTTGGAATGTCTCAGTTGTTATTGTCTAGTGGGATCTGGTTGGGATGCCTGAGGCCAAGTGGAGCTATGGAACAGAAGTAATCATTAGGGCTAATGAATTAGGGTTTTGTACTTTGAGATGTGAAACCCAGCCTGGAAAAGTGATTAAACTTTGTTGAACCAGCGATTTACCATGTGCCTGTTTAATCTCAGTATCAGAACCCCGCGCTCCCCATGGAAACAAACCTAACAGAACACGATGAGAGGCCTCCCTTTCCAGCCTGGGTGAAACCAGCACTCGTACAGTACTCAAGGAACGGAAGCAATTCTGACCTCCATGACTGTCAGGAAGATTCTGCAACGTCTGCTCCTGGGGTGAAGAATGGTACTCAGGGGGTTCATTCTCCCATTTGGTGCATCATTAGTGTAACCCCTTCCCCAATCTGAGCATATCCCTCACCAACAGGAGTAGGCATCTGAGCATGGGAGTTGGTGCTCAGATTCTAACTATCGCCCCATGGTGTCACTTGACACCTCAATCTATTAAGACAGATGTCAGAGGCAGGTTTTAACTCAGAGAGTGGTAAGGGCGTGGAAGCCCTGCCTGCCAATGTAGTTAACTCAGCCACATTAGGGGCATTTAAACAGTCCTTGGATAAGCATATGGATAATGATGGGACAGTTTAGGGGGAGGGGCTTAGATTAGTTCACAGGTCGGCGCAACATTGAGGGCCAAAGGTCCTGTTCTGCGCTTCTATGTTCTATGTTCTATGTTCTATGTTCTATTATCAGTGGGTCACTCGCTGTTTGAACTATTTGGGGGTACCCTACAGGAAGTGAGAAGAGGCACACGGCAGCAACTGAGAGCACGATCCTGCTAGAACTATGGTGCTCTAAACCAGAGCTCCTGAAGCCTTCTATAAATGTACCTTTCATGATCAAACCCCTCACAGTGGCTTACATATAGAAGTGCCTTGGGGTTTGATATTTAAATTAGACAGAGATAACTCCTCAGAGAGAGTCAGAACTGCAATAACTTGGGTCCTGAGCCAAAACATCAACTTTCCTGCTCCTCTGATGCTGCCTGGCCTGCTGTATTCCCCAGCTCCACACTGTGTTATATCAGAGATTAAAGTTCCCATTATCTCTTATATCAGAGATAATTCCTTTTGCTAGCATGTGAGTCAGTCTTAGAGCTGAGAAACTTGTGATCCATTGAGTATCTATTTAAATGTAGAAAAGATTTAACCAATACACAACATTTCGTTCAAATGGCAGCAATTTGTTTAGTAGACTGATACAATTTTTTAATCACATTTGAGAGTGATGTTAGCCACAGCAAAACTACTTGTTATAACCAGCACTACATACACATTGTGATCAGAGATAATGGGAACTGCAGATGCTGGAGAATCCAAGATAACAAAGTGTGAAGCTGGATGAACACAGCAGGCCAAGCAGCATCCCAGGAGCACAAAAGCTGATGCCTCAGGCCCAGACCCCCTCTCTGATGGGGGCCTGGGCCTGAGATGTCGACTTTTGTGCTCCTGGGATGCTGTTTGGCCTGCTGTGTTCATCCAGCCCCACACTTTGTTACCACATGCACATTAACTGGTGAGGCTCTGGCTCAGCACACAACCGCAGCCTCAGGGTGGGCAAAACAGGGACTGAATTACGAAGGTAATGGGAACTGCAGATGCTGGAGAATCCAAGATAACAAAGTGTGAAGCTGGATGAACACAGCAGGCCAAGCAACATCTTAGGGGCACAAAAGTGGACGTTTCGGGCCTAGACCCTTCATCAGAAAGGCCTGTCTGATGAAGGGTCTAGGCCCGAAACGTTAGCTTTTGTGCTCCTAAGATGCTGCTTGGCCTGTTGTGTTTATCCAGCTTCACACTGAATTACAAAGGCACAGCTAATATGGCAGTGTCAGAACCTCACACAACTCTCTGGGCACATTCCAAACGTTCGCTCACAATGATTATCAGCTCCAAGTATTATTTCCGTCTCTCCATTATGTCCCCTAGCAATTAAGAACATAAAACCTGGAACAGTACAGCACAGTACAGGCCCTTCGGCCCACGATGTTGTGCCAACCTATTATACTAAGATCAATAAGGGTATTTCTCTTTAGTTTCCTCCACCTGTGAAGTTAGGCAGGTACAAGGGAAATGCAGGGTTACAGTAACAGCAATGGGCTGAATGGCCTGCTTTCACACTATAGGAATTCTATGATCCTATAGTTCAACGGGCACTGATTCTGCCACACCTACATTTGTGAGTGGACTCTGGTTATTGATCCAAGGACAAGGGTGGGATTATTCACAGGGTAAATGCAAACTCATCACTATTAGATAACCTACAGTGTGGAAACAGGCCCTTCTGCCTAACAAGTTCACACTGCCCCTTGAAGCATCCCACCCAGACCCATTCCCCTATAACCCACATACCCCTGAACACTACAAGCAATTTAGCGTGGCCAATCTACCCAGCCCGCACATCTTTGGACTGTGGAAGGAAACCGGAGCACCCGGAGGAAACCCACGCAGACACGGGGAGAATGTGCAAACTCCACACAGACAGTCGCCTGAGGTTGGAATCGAACCCGGGTCCTTGATGCTATGAGGCTGCAGCGCTAACCACTGAGCCAATGTGCTGCCCCAAACTTTGTTCCTAACAGAACATGATGAGAGGCCTCCCTTTCCAGCCTGGGTGAGACCAGCACTCGCACAGTACTCAAGGAACGGAAGCAATTCTGACCTCCATGACTGTCAGGAAGAATCTGAGCCCTTGTTTAGAGCACCATAGTTCTAGCGGATCATGCTCTCAGTTGCTGCCGTGTGCGTCTCTCACTTCCTGTAGGGTATCCCCAAATAGTTCAACCTCTATTGTGGACCCCCAGCTCTTACCTGACAGATCTATAACACCAACCTTTCCCCAGCTGGCTCCAATCTGATATAAATGCGCCCTCGAGTTTCACCGACAAGATGAGAAGACATTAACTTCATTAACCTCACCCTGCCATTACTTAGTGACCTGGCTTGGCTCCTCATGAGGCAATCCATCTTGTGGTGAACTCCCACAGCTATCTTCACTGGATCATTCCCACAAAAATCAGGAACATCTGGAAGAAAATGATTGTTTCCTTGCAAGATGCACACACACTCGTCTGGTTGGCACTACCATCTCCTCCTAAATTTCCTATTGGCACACTGACCTTTACTCAAAACTCTCACTATTTTTATGTCTTTAATTCCTGTCCTCCAATGACATCCAGGTTTTCTAAGAGGAAGGCACTGAATGCCGTTGGGAAATGAACCCTGACTGATTCATTCAGGCAGTTGTAGGTCTCAGTCCACAAACTGAGATAATACCAGCTGCCAAGATAATAAAATGTGAGGCTGGATGAACACAGCAGGCCCAGCAGCATCTCAGGAGCACAAAAGCTGACGTTTCGGGCCTAGACCCTTCATCAGAGCTCTAGGGTCAAGGCCCGAAACGTCAGCTTTTGTGCTCCTGAGATGCTGCTGGGCCTGCTGTGTTCATCCAGCCTCACATTTTATTATCTTGGATTCTCCAGCATCTGCAGTTCCCATTATCACTAATACCAGCTGCCATTTCAGTTCAGTTTAGTTCAGAACGAATATGACATTGACATTCTCCTATGGAGAGTGTTGCCTGTTCACACACCACTTTTCCAACTAAAAGAGACTTAATGCCCTGTTGTCCTGATTAGAATTCCTCACCTTTCCAATGCCACCCCCAGGACGAGGTGACTTGGTTGACCCCTCGTTGTAGTTTGTGTGGTTATGCAGAAACAGCCTCTTCAATTACTCAAGCACTAGTCTGCAATGTCAATCGCAGTGTGTGAAGCACCTTGCAACATTGGAGAGATTTGAGAAGGCTATAGGTAAATGCAAGCTCTTTCTTCGTTCTCACTAGTGGAGTGTGGGATGAATAACAAATTTCTCACAAGGGAGGCGCTGTCAGGAAATGTTTGCTAAACTAAGTTAGGCTGATGCTCTGAGAAACATGAGGACAGGAGAAGGCCATTCTGCCCTTCAAGCCTGTTCAGCCATTCAGTGAGACAATGGCTGATCAATATCTCAACTCCATTACCTGCTTTTGCTCCTTATTACCCAACAACAATATGTAGATCCATCTCTCGAAAGTTTCAAATGGCCCACGGAATCTATAATCTTAAGGGAGATGGGGTCCCGATTCCCACTATCCTTTGAGTGAAAAACCCTTTCGTGATTTCACTCCTAGCTCTAAAGTTTAAACACTATCCACATATCCTTGTTTCCTCATCAGTGGAAATAGTCTCTCTCTATTTATCTGATCAGAACTTATTAACATTTTAAATACTCCAACCAGATCCCCTCAATGTTTTCAACCCAGGAGGAATCAAGGTAAGTTTACGCAATAAAAACCAAAAGAACTGTGGATGCTACAAATCAGGAACAAAAAGAGAAGTTGCTGGAAAAGCTCAGTAGGTCTGGCGAAATCTATGAAGAAAACATCAGAGTTAACATTTCGGGTCCGGTGATTCTTCCTCAGAACCCAAGACATTTACTCTGATATTTTCCCTCACAGATGCTGCCAGACCTGCTGAGCTTTTCCAGCAACTTCTCTTTTTGTTACAAGTTTACTTGGCTTCATAACTTAAAAACACGGCATACATTTCAGGACCATCCATTTCTATTTGGCAGAGAGGAAATAAGTGCAGCAAAATCCAACAGGTAATAATTTCACAATGAACACTGTTCAGTAAACCATGGTTCCATTGTTCCTGTATGGATAACAGCAAAATAAAGTGTGTTCTTTCTGAAGATTCATATACACTTTGCGTTCAGAATTAGCTTTCCTCTCAATATTTTGCCTAGGAACATCTATTGGCAGGACTGTTTTCTTAATTTTCTAAAGAAGGGTCTCGGCCCAAAATGTCAGCCTTCCAGCTCCTCTGATGCTGCTTGGTCTGCTGTGTTCATCCAGTTCTACACCTGGTTATCACGTATCTAAACACATTCTTGCCTGTTGGAATGTCTTCACTGCTGATGGTTGCAAGCCACATCTCAGCTGCTTTACATGGCAGTCCCACTTCTTGTGCATTACAAATCCCTCCTTTTGTTCTGTCTGTGTGGGAAATTTTGGAATGCAAATCAGTCCACCCACTCAGCTCACTATCTACCTCTGCCCCCAGCTCATGTTCAGAGTTCTATGTCACATTGAAGACCAGGAAAGTTCCTGGTGGTGCCACCTCATGGCCTGGAGGAGCTGGCTGACTCCACTGGTGACTGCTTGTCGGGTTGTTGTGTTCACTGATATGTAAGGCCTCAGTGGAGCCAGCCTCTGTGTGGGCCACTTGCACCACATGCACTTTATTGACGACTGTTTTCCTTAGGACGCAGTTGAAGACTTTCTTGAAGCCCTTGCGGAAGTGCTTGGAGACCAGAGCATAGACGATGGGGTTGAGGCAGGAGTTGGCATAGGACATGCAGTGTGACAGGAGCCTGAAGGCGTAGGTGGCCTGGTTGAGTGGGAAGTGGCCGAACCAGAAACACAAGATAACCAGGTGATGAGGCAGCCAGCAGAGACAGAACAGGACAGCCACGATAATGATCATCTTCGTTACCTTGCGCTTGGCTTTCTTGGACTCAGACATGTCTTTGATGGGATCCACAGCAGTCCAAAGATACCTGATGGTCCTAGTATAGGCCAGGCTCAGGATCAACACCGGGATGATGTACCCAAAGATGAAGGTGGAAGTGTCCATGATCTTGCGCCTGTAGTCATCCCAGACTGGGAAGCAGAGGGTCAGATCTCTGTAGTGGATCAGCTGGTAGTAGCTGAGGTAAGGACCAGCAAAGACGAGTGAGATTCCCCAGATAATGCAGATGGTGGTCAGGGCATTTCGAGGAGTCCGCAGCTCCCGGGATCGCAGTGGGTAGCGAATCGCCAGGTATCTGCAAGACAAGACAAGTCAGAAACCATGGGATTAATCATTTTACGCACGAGACCAGAGAGACAGATTGAGGAAATTACATTATCCACAAGAGGATGATAGTGAATTAGCAAGATGTCCCACAAAATATAGTTCACCCTCTTAAAGCCAAGACATTCTTCCAAATATCCAGGTAATTGTGTTATTTACATTCCTGATAATGGACTGTGCACTTCATCACAAACCAGCAGGGTATCTGGGCAAGGGCAGACATGAACCAGGTCCTTGAGAAGTCTCAGTTTATCCAGATCATTGCGTTCTCCCATCAGACTTCTGCAGTCACCCTTGCCAATCTCCTCTGTTTCCTTAGGAACTGAATGTCCTCATCTTCAAGGAATGTGCCCCAGACTCAGTAAAGTTCTCCAATACTGCATCCCACTCCCACTCTGGATCTAAATCTATGGCTAGGGTTTAACACTCACTCAATCATCCTCCCACTCCTTGCAATCTTTCCAAACCCACTTTGCTGTTTCTGCCCTAGGGGTAGCATTTTAGGGAATGGGAGTGGGGTAGTCTGTATCACATTGTGATGTTTGTGAAATCCTGTTAATCCAAACTGATACAGACAATAAGAAGGAAGGGGGCATAACCAGTGGAAATCCCCACCTCCCCGCCCACACCCAAAGTGAAAATTACTGCTGGTTCTAAAATAGGAGGGTAACTATACCCCATAGTCTCTTGGGGCTCTGGGATGGCGACCCCTTCCTAACACCATGTAAAAGATGAGAATCTCTAAGAGCTCTCTACAAATCTGCCTTTGGAAACACTTGAAACTATCATTGAATGTTTACCAGAGCCCATCCCTATCCAATCAATATTAGCCTCTCCCCCAAATCCAGGAGCTCTAGCAGTGTCAGCAGCAGATGCTATCCCTGTGCCTGATCCCTCCACCCTCTCTATCAGAACTGCATCCCCAGGGCTTGTCTACATCCATAAGCCTGATGTCTTCCTTAGGATCTCCTCAGGAAACTTCCCAGGTTGTAGAAACTCCATTTAAAAACCAGTGAGGATTGGAATTGACAGTGAAATTGAGATACTGGGATTGGGTTTGGAATTGGGATAGAGACTGAGATTGGGATTGATGGTGAAATTGAGATACTGGGATTCGGATTGAGTCTGAGGTTGGCATTGGAATTGACAATGAGACTGAGGCACTGGGATTGGAATTGAGAATGAGACTGGGATTGACAGTGAGACTGAGACACTGGGATTTTGGGATTGCGTCTGAAATTGGGATTGACAGAGAAACTCAGACACTGGGATTAGGATTGGGATTGAGACTGAGACAGGGACGTCCAGAAATAATACTGGGAGTGGGTACAATTCTACATTGGAGATTTTGGGAAATGATGGAGCTTTCACATAGCTGCACCTTACAATGTGTCACACATAGAAAGAGACTCAGAGTACATCTATACACATTTGAACTTTCACCTTTTGATTCATTTCATACTGATGGTGTACACAGGGTGGATTAGAGGATGTTAATTGGTTTATCTAGAACTGATACTGGTTCACAACAATTCACACACATGAGAATTACAGAATGTGATGCTTAAACTACATGTCACATGAGAAAAGAATCTTTGTATCAGCACTTCACCGGAGAGATTCAATGACAGCGTTAAGAGCCATGGAACACAGAGTGGATTGATCTGTTATTGAAACTCCTGTCACCTTATTTCAGTAAGGCTTTTGGTAAGGTTCCACTTTGACGGTTGCTCTGGAAGGTTTAAATCGCATGGAATTCAAGGAGACCTGGCAAATTAGATACACAAATTGATTTGATGGTAGGAAGCAGAGAGTAACAGTGGAAGGATGGTTGTCAGACTGGAGGCCCGTGACTGGTGGGGTGCCTCAGGGTTTGGTACTAGGCCCATTGCTGTTTGTTATTTATATCAATGGTTTGGATGAGAATGTACAAGGCATGATTAGTAAGTTTGCGGATGACACTAAAATTGGTGATTTCGCAGACAGTGAAGAAGATTATCAGAAAATTGCAGCAGGATCTTGATCAGCTGGGGAATTGGGCTGAGAAATGATAAATGGAGTTTAATATAGATAAGTGTGAGGTGTTGCATTTTGGAAAGTCAAATCCAGCCAGGAATTTCACGGTGAACAGTAGGACCGTAAGGAGTGTAGTGGAACAGAGGGACTTTGGAGATCAGGTGCATGGCTCTCTGAAAGTGGAGTCACATGTAGACAGGGCAGTGAGGAAGGCATATGGCACACGAGCCTTCATCAGTCAGGGTACTAAGTATAGAAATTGGGAAGTTATGTTGCAGTTGTACAGGACATTGGTGAGGCCACACTTTGAGAATTGTGTTCAGTTTTGGTCATCTTGCAATAGGAAGGATGTTATTAAACTGGAAAGAGTGCAGAAGAAGTTTACAAGGATGTTGCCAGGACTCAAGGGGCTGAGTTACAGGGAGAGGTCAGACAAGGTAGGACTTTTTCTTTAAAAGTATAGGACACTGAGGGGGGATCTTATAGAAGGGTATAAGAACATGAGAGGCATGGATAGGGTAAATGCACTTAGGCTTTTTCCCGAGATGGGGAATCAAGGACGAGAGGGCATCTGTTTAAGGTAAGAGGGGAAAGAATACATGGGGGCCTGGGGGACAACTTGTTTACACAGAGGGTGGCATACATACGGAATGAGCTGCCAGCAGAAGTGGTTGAGGTGGGTACATTACCAACATTTAAAAGGCATTTGGACAAATACATGGATAAGAAGGGTTTAGCAGGATACGGGCCAAGTGCAGGGAAATGGGTGAGTGTGGATGAACATTTTGGTCGGCATGGACCAGTTTGGGCTGAGGGTCTATCTCTGGGCTGTAGGACTCTATGACTGTATGACCTTTAGTCAGAGATCTATTCAGAAGGTGGAAAAAAAACAAAATTGCTGGAAAAGCTCAGCAGGTCTGGCAGCACCTGTGGAGGAGAAAACAGAGTTACGTTTCAGGTCTGATGACTCTTCCTCAGAACCCTTCCTCTGAGGAGGGGTCACTGGACCTGAAACGTTAACTCTGTTTTCTCCTCCACAGGTGCTGCCAGACCTGCTGAGCTTTTCTAGCAACTTTGTTTTTGTTCCTGATTTACAGCATCTGCAGTTCTTTTGGTTTTTATTCTGAGGGTGGAATGGGTTACTCACTTCATTTTTGGCATCCGATCCTGGGACATGACTTGTCTATAGACCAGGTCCTTGTTTATGAACTGAATTTGGATTTGTAAACAAGTCTTTACAGGTCAGGAGGGCAGGATCCAGGAGGTGAATGTAACAGTGTAAACATGGCGAGCCAGTATCTCCTCATAATCAATCAGCAAGCAAACACAACTTGGAAAAACAGCTCACTTGGAATTGATGGCCTGGGCTGTGTTCAAACACTCAGCAGAAAACAGACAGGTACACCGTCCCTGTCACGGACTTCATTAGCAAATGTGTGGAGGACTGCGTGCCAAAGAAGTCAATCCATGTGTTCCCCAACTGTAAACCTTGGATGAACCAGGAAATCCACTCCCTACTGAAGACCAGATGTGCAGCATTCCAGTCAGGTAATCCGGACCTATACAGGAAATCCAGATATGACCTCCGCAAAGCCATCACAGATACCAAGAGGCAGTACTGGACCAGATTTGAGGCCCAAACCAACCATACAGACTCCTGCTCCCAAGGCAAGACCTAAACAACATTACAGGATTCAAAAGAAGCAGAGCAGGATCGTGGATAATAATCATCCATCCCTGATGCACTCAATGCTCTTTATGCTCTCAGCAGAATGCCAGCGGAGTGATCGTGCCTGCCTGACAGGTCCAGGCACACCTGTTCTCCTCTGTCACCGCTTCAGGCATCACAGAACATAGGACATAGAACAGTACAGCACAGTACAGGCCCTTCACCTCACGATGTTGTGTCAGATCAGTCTTCCTGGGAGTCAACTCAAGGAAAGCGAATGGCCTGGACAGAGTCCCAGGCCATGCACTTAGACTGTGTGCAGACCAGCTGGCAGAGGTATTTATTCACTGACATCTTTAACTTCTCCTTACTACAAGCCAAAGTCCCCACTTGCTTCAGGAAGACCACTATCAGCCCCGTACCGAAGAATGCACATGCAATGTACCTTAATGACTACTGGCCAGTGGCTCTGACCTCAATAATCATGAAGTGCTTCGAGAGGCTGGTCATGGCCCACACCAGCTCCAATCTTCCAGCCTACCTCAATCCCCCACTGTCTGCCTATTGAAATATCATGGACACAGTGGATACCATTTCCCTAGCCTTACACTAAACCCTAGCCTTACACCACTCCCTATCCAACCCATAGGGAGTGAATTTCCTGGTTCATCCAATGTTTACGGTTGGGAAACACTCCGAATGATTTCTTTGGCACGCAGTCCTCCACACAATTGCTTGCTGACAACAAGGACATCAGGCTCCTGCTCATTGACTACAGCTCCACCTTCAACACCTTTATCCCTTCCAGACTGATCTCAAAACTCCGAGACGTTGGTCTTGGCTCTAACTCAGCCCTCTACAAACGAATCCTCAGCTTCCTGACCTACAGATAACAATCAGTGAGGATAGGTAACTGCATTTCCTCTACAATAACACTCAGCACTGGAGGCCCTCAATGACGCATTCTCAGCCCTCTACTGCACTCCTTGTACACCCATGGCTGTGTTGCCAAATTCCAAATGAAAGCCATCGACAAGTTCACTGACAACACCACCACAGTAGGACAGATATCTAGCAACGACGGGTCAGAATACAGAAAGGAGATAGAGTGCTTGGTGTAGTTCAATGATAACAACCTCTCTCTCAATGTCAGCAAAATAAAAGAACTGAAAATTGACTTCAGAAAGAAAGGAGGAGAACCCACTCCATTGACATCAATGGAACTGAGGTTGAGAGGGTAGAGAGCGTCAAGTTCATTGGAGTGATGATAACCAACAACCTGTCCCAGACTTCCCTGGGTTTGGCAAGTAATATTGATGAGAAAGTGTTCCCCGTTCATAGAGACATAAGTAAACTTACAGCACAAAAGGCAACTATTTTACACTTTGTGTTCTCGTCTCTGTAAGAGGCCTCTCTGCTCTAATCCCAATTTCTAATTCTTGGTTTGTAGCCCTGCAGTGTGCAATAATTGTGTAAATTAGGGTGAAATTTCTTCTTAGTTCTTAGGGACCTGAAGTGATCAAAGGTTATGGAGGAGAAGGCAGGAACAGGGTTGGGGTGATCAGCCATGGTCATACCGAATGGCAGAGCTGACTCGAAGGGCCAATGGCCTACTCCCTCTCCTATGTTTTTACAGATTTGGAGCCCTCTTTGGACTTGAGTAAACAAAAAGACACTTTACATCAGTACACATGAGGTCTTCAGCGACCAGTGAGCACCACAGGGGACGATGTGCATTCCTGTCAAAGGTTTAACAATACTAGGGTCCTGGAAAGCATTCAGGATCAGAGGGACCTTAGGTTCATGCCCATTGGTCGCTTAAGATGGTGGGTCAGGTCGATAAGAAGGCAAATAGTATAACTTAGAGGGGATGTGAGTAAAAACTTTCACCCGAGAGTGGTGGGAATGTGGAATTCAATGCCTGTAAGGGTGGTAGAGGCAGAAACCCTCAAAACATTTAAGATGTATTTAAATGGTACATTCGCAATACATAAGTGCTGGAAAATTGGATTAGAATTTTTTTTGATTCAATGGGTCGAAGGATTGTAGACCTCTAATGACTCTATAACTCTGTAACCTCCGCTCCAAACTAAACTTTAAATCAATTTGAGAAGTTTCCTTTGAAGTTAGGAGGCTGTCATCGAATTAATTTAGGCTAACAAGGTGTGGAGTGCCTCTCCAGCATCCTATTGTCTCAAACTAATTTAGGCTGTTAGTTTTATTGGTATATTCAAAATTGTGCAAAGATACAAATTCCACTGATATTGTTGAGGCTCCCTACAAATAGTGGGCACCATGGGGTTGGGTTTCATTGTTACTCTCCCAAAATAATGCTTTAATTTATTTGATAGGTTTCCATTCAAATTTTTGTTTGCAATCCAGGAAATTATTTCTCTTTAAAGAGTTTGATCATTAGTGTTTTTTTTCATTTGCTTATGTTTATTGCAAAGCAAAACTACTGGGTGCCACAATGACTGGAATGAATGGTCAAATCTGGGAGTGTTATTTTAGTTTAAGATGTGGAATGTGGACATGGATCACATCCAAACCAATGTTGCGTTCACACTGTCCTTTCTAAACAAAAGTGAAGAGCAGAGGCAAAGTTTTTGAGAGTTGGAAGCTCATCTGTCGAATACCGAGGATAGTTTGACTTTTCCAGTAGGTTTCTCAGATGAAATTTACTAGAAAGATGATTTATTGGATGCCTTTTAGGCACAGTCAGGTAGATTTTGAAAAAAGGACGTTAATTCCATTAGTAGATTTTATGAGAGATTATAGACATTCAATCTGGAACTTCAGTTCTGACATTTAAATCGCTGGGCTGTGGCAATGGACAGGCTCCTGGTCTGAACTGGGGTTAGACTTCAAAAAGGCGCTCCCTTCTGGAAAAGATCACTTTTGCCTCAACAATAAAAAAAATCCTTGGGAAGCAATCGTTCCCAGCAGGATTGGTGGAACAAATGGAACGTTCTGACAAAGGCTGGGGAATGACTGCAACATTTTTTGGTTATCCAGAAACTGGACACAAAGGAAGACTTTCAGACAAAAAGAATGAGGTTGTAAACACGTTTTTTTAACCGGTATGGGAAGTGGGTTAGGATAATAACCACCAGCAGCTGCAGTCAGAATATTTATCTGCCTCCAACTGAATTTTAATGAGAAGAGGCTGCAGTTTATTACATATTAGCAATCAGGTATGCCACATTAGTATGATAGGGAATATTAATAAGATTATGAGGAGACCTGTGGATGTAGGTCTTCTGTTTATGTGCCCATTTTCCACCACTAATTATAATTATAAATTACTAATTATAAATCCCTGCTAGACTAGAGGCAAACATTAAATTTAACACAGAGGTATGTTTCCTTTCTCAATGAGCCTTTAATTAAGCCTGCTGCTACAGATTCTCATTTCCTGACAATCTGTTACTGCCAGCTACGAACTGTTTCTGGCGCACACATGTGTCTGCTCTTCTCTTTCAAGGTTTGAAGTAAAAGACTTTATCAGGAAGTGCTACATGTCCCATGTTATGCTCCAAAGAGTCACATTGCTGAGCTGCTGCAGCTACTGACTGGGTGCATGAGTATTTCTTAAAACTGTAAATTCTTTAAAGCTGTAAATAGACATTTATTCTGGGTTCACTGGCGATAGTTTGATGGAGTTAAATTGAATTCTAATCCTACCGATGCCACTGTGTTATATTCGGTTTTGGGATGTCATTTGCAGTTTGAGGAGTTTGCAGCCACCAACTGAGACTTGATGAGAAGAGATTCTTAACTTAAACAAGTCTTTGATTATGACATGGTGGTGAACTACTAGAAACTACATTACTAAGTTAGAAAGCCTTACTAAAACTTTGAGGAGGCCTGTGGATATAAAGGGTCACTCCAGAAGATCTAAAGGTGTTCCGTCTTATCCTCATCTAAGCTTGTATGACATCGCTTGATCGAGTAGAACTCAATGCAGTCCCAGACAGTACAATAGACAAATATCTCCAGCTCCTTCCAAATTCTTTACAAATTGCACAGTGATATTTTGAGCTCTTTAGGTGAGAGGATGGTTGTGTTGTCAAAAGGAGTCATTACAGCCAGCCGCAGACAGCATGTACCTTTTCCAGAATGACTGGAACACAGCCAACTGCGGAATAAACACACATAAACTATACTCAGATGACAACATCACTGGCAACATCTCATATCCAAAATGCAACAAGTCCCCTCAATTGTTATCCAAGCTATACTCAGCCAGATCTGTGGAAACTACTGCCAGAATGTCTGAAAACTGTACCAATCTGATATGGATGCAATGAAAGTATACCCTGCTAAAAACAGGAATGAGAGGAAGCCTTTCAGCCCCTCAAGCCTGTTCCAGCATTCAATGTAATTCAAGTCCCACTCTTCCGGGAGTCATTACAATGTGAAAAGATTTGGTCAAGGCCCTCGGTTTACCTAACTAACAAACTCAGGTTCAAAGGAAATACTCACCAGGTTTCTGTAGTTATCATGATCATTATAAACAAATCATCTTTGGCTAACTGCAACTAGAGAACCTAAATTGCTAGCACATAAATCTGCAACTTAAACCCTAGCCCTTCTCAAATATCCCACTTCACAAATAAGCAAACAAAACAGACAAGATGTGGATATTAAAGGTGGAAAAATAAAAATGAAAATCAGGGAAACACAGTTCAATAGCACCAGTCTGGACTATAGGGTTCCATGAATTGCTTTCTTTCTCTTCCTTCCAATTCATTTTTAGTGCGAGCAGTAGATTTCCTTTTTAGTCCACAGATGAAAATTAAAATAAATAAAAGATGTGGCCACTATATGATTGAAGCATGACTTTGAATCTTTCAATCTTCCAATAGATATTTCATTGCTTTGGTACTCACCATGAGCTGAGGAAACAGCACCTTACAGAACAATGCAATGATTAGACAATGGTCTTCATCCAAAGGAACTTCAGACTATCGGCATTCTCTGCGTGCTTTTATTAGAGTCCCACAATTAAGTGAATTTAGTCAGACTCCACCTTAGTTCCAGTGGGGAGAAAAAAAATGCCCTCAATTTTGCACCAAATTTGAAACCGCAGGTTCCCTACACTGTAAAAGCAGGCCAATCAGCCAATCAAGAATGCACCAACCCTCTGAACAGCATTCCTCCCAGACCCAGCCCTCTACCCTATCCCTTCATTTCCCATGGCTAATCCAACTAGACTGCACATCTCTGGACACTATGGGGCATTTAGCATGGCCAATCCACCTAACCTGCACATCTATGGACTGTGACAGGAAATTGAAGCACCCAGAGAAAACCCACGCAGACCCTGGGAGAATGTGCATAATCCAAACAGACAGTCACCTGGGAGCAGAATCGAAGTGCGAAGTTCCAGAGGCTAGTTTCAAAATAACAGTGGAGGAAGGCTCCTGAGCCAAAGCTTGTCCACTCTAACTCCTTTCCATTTAATTTTTTTCCACTTTCCTTGCTTATTTTTCCTATCTTTTATATTCCTTACTTACCTCTTGAGCTTGGGTGGCATTGGCGGCAGACCTCGCGACGTGAGGTCAGCACGAAGGACATAGGCCCAGCGCAGAGGACGGTAGGTCCAGCACGAAGGAGAATAGGCCTAGCATGGGGTAGAATAGGCCCAGCACGGGGGAGAGAGGGCCCAGCACGGACCTTGAGAGGGCCCAGCGCAGGGGAGAGTAGGCCCAGCACGGGCCTTGAGCGAGCCCAGCGCAAAGGAGAGTAGGCCCAGCGCAGGGGAGTGTAGGCCCAGCGCGGGGGAGAGTAAGCCCAGCGCGGGGGAGAGTAGACCCAGCACAGACACTGAGCGGTGATGGAGAGTGGAAGCAGCTGGGACCCAGTGTGAGCTGCGATGGCGGCCGGCGGCAAAGGATAGCCACAGCAGTGGTCAGTGGCAGTGTCGAAGTGGCGGTGGTGAGGTTTGGCGACAGTGCTGACCAGCAGCAATACAGAGGTCAGGGCTGAAACCTTGTGAGCAGCGGCAAAGACTGGCGTGCTCGGGTGGGTCTTAGCCCAGCGCGGGGAGAGTGACCACTTGTGGAAATGCCCAACTTGGAGTATCTGCAGGCCCATGGCTCAAGGAAAGACTGTAATGTTTGTCATTTTAACCTCATTTCTCTGTTTTTCAACATTTATGCAAAGAAGAGTGTGCTGAACTTTTCAACTTATTTCTTAATTTTACTGTTTCTGTAACTAAGTTTTTTGTATCTCGGTACTTTGTACATAGTGACATTGTACACATTTCACTGTACTCCTGTACTTTTGTACCTGGGTACACCTGACAATAAAACTTGAAGCTAAACCTAACTGTAACCACTGACCACCACTGCACCAATACCACCCCCTCTTTGCTTCTCCAATTCTGGCTGCATGTATATCCTGGATTTTCTTTGCCCTCCAGGTGGGTATTCCTTCAACTGTTCCATTATTCCCACCCTAAGCACGTTTCCTCCCCACTTCCTCCTCAAGACACTCCTTACGACCTGCCTTTTTGCACAGGGTCACCAGTCCAAGTATTTCCCTTTGGGTTTCAGCATGAGAGTTAATTTGATACGATTCCTATGAAGCGCCTGAGGAAATGTTACTGTTACAGTCACAGATTTCTGTTATTGCTACATTTTAACCAAATCATAAGTGTCAGTGATACTGTGTGTCTATAATCTTAGGGGAGCAGTGGTAATGTCACTGGCTTAGGAATCCAAAATCTCAGGCCACTGATCTGGGGATATGGCTTCAATCAGCAGGTGGTGAAATCTGAATTCAATCAAAAAAGATATATCTGGAATGAAAGAGCCTAATCTACCAATGATTCAATTGTTGTAAAACCCCAACTAGTTGCTAATGCCCTTTAGTGAAGGCCTTGCCTGCTCTAGCCTACGTGTGATTCCAGCCAATTCTTTTGATGCAGTCTGCTCGGACTTCAGAAAGGCTTTTAATAAGGTTCCACACAGGAGACTAACGGTACAGGCCGATGGAATCTGTGATAATTTAGAAAATTGGATCTACCACTGGCTGAGTGGCAGGCAGCAGAGAATGATGGTTGAGGGCTAATTTTCCAACCTGGAAGTCTGTGCACAGTGGGGTCCCACAGGGGTCAGGGTTGGGCCCTTGCTGCTTGTAGTTTATCTAAATGATTCAGACTTCAATGAAGGACAAAGATAGTAGGCACTGCAGTGCTGGAGAATCTGAGATAACAAGATGTAGAGCTGGATGAACACAGCAGACCAAGCAGCATCAGAGGAGCAGGAAGCCTGATGTTTCGGGTCTAGACCCTGAAGAATCTCTGAAGAAGGGTGGAGACGCAAAACATCAGCTTTCCTGCTCCTCTGATGCTGCTTGGCCTGCTGTGTTCATCCAGCTCCACACTTTGTTATCTTCAATGAAGGACAGTTGAGCAGTCAGTTCACAGACCGTACAAAAATTGATGGGGTGGTAAGTAATGAGGAGCACAGCCTCAGAATACAGGAGAATATAGAGGGTCCAGTCAGATGGGCTGATCAGTGGCAAATGAAATTCAATCTGGATAAATATGACATGATGCACTCGGGCAGGATGAACAAAGCAAGGGAATACATGGTGAACAGTAGGACCCTGGGAAGCACTGAGAATCAGAAGGACCTTAGTATGATTTAAAATATCAGGATTGATGGATGAAATGATTAAGAAAGAGTACGATATAGTCGTCTTTATTAGTCAAGGCATCGGTTTAAGAGCGGGGAGGTTATGCTGAATGGATAAAAGATTGATTAGGTCACACTTAGAGTATTGTGTGCACATTGTAGGGAGAATGTGATAGTACTGGAGAGGAAGCAGAGGAGATTCACCAGGATATTGTATCAGTGGTAATGGGAACTGCAGATGCTGGAGAATCCAAGATAATAAAATGTGAGGCTGGATGAACACAGCAGGTCCAGCAGCATCTCATGAGCACAAAAAGCTTTTGTGCTCCTGAGATGCTGCTGGACCTGCTGTGTTCATCCAGC
This sequence comes from Stegostoma tigrinum, assembly GCF_030684315.1. Taxonomy (NCBI): domain Eukaryota; kingdom Metazoa; phylum Chordata; class Chondrichthyes; order Orectolobiformes; family Stegostomatidae; genus Stegostoma; species Stegostoma tigrinum. The sequence continues at coordinate 53,082,876 of NC_081375.1, read as the reverse complement.
CTCACATTTTGTCTGAACTCGTCCTCACCCTCAACAACTTCTCTTTTGACTCCTCCCACTTCCTGCAGACTAAGCGGGTGGCCATGGGCACCCGCATGGGCCCCAGCTATGCCTGCCTCTTTGTAGGTTACGTGGAACAGTCCCTCTTCCGCACCTACACAGGCCCCAAACCCCACCTCTTCCTCCGGTACATTGATTACTGTATCGGCGCCGCCTCTTGCTCCCCAGAGGAGCTCGAACAGTTCATCCACTTCACCAACACCTTCCACCCCAACCTTCAGTTCACCTGGGCCATCTCCAGCACATCCCTCACCTTCCTGGACCTCTCAGTCTCCATCTCAGGCAACCAGCTTGTAACTGATGTCCATTTCAAGCCCACAGCATTCCTCCCAGACCCAGCCCTCTACCCTATCCCTTCATTTCCCATGGCTAATCCAACTAGACTGCACATCTCTGGACACTATGGGGCATTTAGCATGGCCAATCCACCTAACCTGCACATCTATTGACTGTGACAGGAAATTGAAGCACCCAGAGAAAACCCACGCAGACCCTGGGAGAATGTGCATAATCCAAACAGACAGTCACCTGGGGGCAGAATTCTGAGGCTGTGCTCCTCATTACTTACCGCCCCATCAATTTTTGTACGGTCTGTGAACTGACTGCTCAACTGTCCATTTCAAGCCCACCGACTCCCACAGCTACCTAGAATACACCTCCTCCCACCCACCCTACTGCAAAAGTTCCATTCCCTATTCCCAATTCCTCCGCCTCCGCCACATCTGCTCCCACGATAAGACATTCCACTCCCGCACATCCCAGATGTCCAAGTTCTTCAAGGACCGCAACTTTCCCCCCACAGTGATCGAGAACGCCCTTGACCGCGTCTCCCGTATTTCCCGCAACACATCCCTCACACCCCGCCCCCGCCACAACCGCCAAAAGAGGATCCCCCTCGTTCTCACACACCACCCTACCAACCTCCGGATACAACGCATCATCCTCCGACACTTCCGCCATTTACAATCCGACCCCACCACCCAAGACATTTTTCCATCCCCACCCCTGTCTGCTTTCCGGAGAGACCACTCTCTCCGTGACTCCCTTGTTTGCTCCACACTGCCCTCCAACCCCACCACATCTGGCACCTTCCCCTGCAACCGCAGGAAATGCTACACTTGCCCCCACACCTCCTCCCTCACCCCTATCCCAGGCCCCAAGATGACATTCCACATTAAGCAGAGGTTCACCTGCACATCTGTCAATGTGGTATACTGCATCCACTGTACCCGGTGTGGCTTCCTCTACATTGGGGAAACCAAGCAGAGGCTTGGAGACCGCTTTGCAGAACACCTCCGCTCAGTTCGCAACAAACAACTGCACCTCCCAGTCGCAAACCATTTCCACTCCCCCTCCCATTCTTTAGATGACATGTCCATCATGGGCCTCCTGCAGTGCCACAATGATGCCACCCGAAGGTTGCAGGAACAGCAACTCATATTCCGCCTGGGAACCCTGCAGCCTAATGGTATCAATGTGGACTTCACCAGTTTCAAAATCTCCCCTTCCCCAACTGCATCCCTAAACCAGCCCAGTTCGTCCCCTCCCCCCACTGCACCACACAACCAGCCCATCTTTCCCCCCCACCCACTGCATCCCAAAATCAGTCCAACCTGTCTCTGCCTCCCTAACCGGTTCTTCCTCTCACCCATCCCTTCCTCCCACCCCAAGCCGCACCCCCATCTACCTACTAACCTCATCCCACCTCCTTGACCTGTCCGTCTTCCCTGGACTGACCTATTCCCTCCCTACCTCCCCACCTATATTCTCTCCACCTATCTTCTTTTCTCTTCATCTTCGGTCCGCCTCCCCCTCTCTCCCTATTTATTCCAGAACCCTCTCCCTATCCCCCTCTCTGATGAAGGGTCTAGGCCCGAAACGTCAGCTTTTGTGCTCCTCAGATGCTGCTTGGCCTGCTGTGTTCATCCAGCCTCACATTTTGTTATCTTGGAATTCTCCAGCATCTGCAGTTCCCATTATCTCTCACATTTTATTATCTTCACCAGGATATTGCCTGGGTGGGAGAGTTTCAGTTACAATGAAAGGCTGGTCAGACTGCAGTTGTTTGCCTTGGAACAGAGAAGACTGAAGGGGGACATGATTGAGATGTGTAAAATTATGAGGCATAGACGGGGGAAGAAACTTATCCCCTGGATGGAGGCGTAGATTTAAGGTCAGGGGCAGGAGGTCAAGAGGAGATGTGTGGCAAAATGGTTTCACCCAGAGGGTGGTGGGAATGTGGGACTCACTGTGAGTAAGGGTGGGAGAGGCAGGAGCCCTAATACCATTGGAGAAGTATTTAAATGTGCATCTGCTATGTCAAGGTTATGGGCCACGTGCTGGAAAATGGCATTAGAATAGTTATGTGAATGTTTTTGACTGGCACAGACTTGATGAGCTGAAGGGCCTTCTTCCGTGTTGCAGACTTTCCAAAGACCTTCAGCAATGTGGCTGACTCTGGATTGCCCTCTGGGTAGTAAATACTGGCCTAGCTCCCAATGAACAAATTAAAAACAGCAGGGTCACTACACCGAGGTCTCACACTCTATTATTTCATTATATTTCCTGCTGGATATTCGTTTCATATTGACGGGGCCAATGGTGGGGCAGATATCATCATTTCAATCCCGTTCCACTAAAGCCAGGTGGACCAGGATTCCAAAGGTGACATTATCTCACTGGCTGACTACTCAAATGCCCCATGAATGCCCCGGGCACCCAACCTCCCCACAATGTACACCCAGCACCCAACCTCCCCACTGTCTACACCCAGCACCCAACCTCCGCATGGTCTACACCCAGCACCCCAAACCTATGTCTACACCCAGCACCCAACCTCCCCACGGTCTACACCCAGCACCCAACCTCCCAACAGTCTACACCCAGCACCCAACCTCCCCACAGATGACACTCAGCACCCAACCTTCCCACTGTCTACATCCAGCACCCAACCTCCCCACAGCCTACACCCAGCACCCAAACTCCGCCCAGTCTACACCCAGCACCCAACCTCCCCACTGTCTACACCCAGCACCCAAACTCCCCACGGTCTACACCCAGCACCCAACCTCCCCACAGTCTACACCCAGCACCCAACCTCCGCCCGGTCTACACCCAGCACCCAACTTCCCCACAGTCTACATCCAGCACCCAACCTACCCACAGTCTACACCCAGCACCCAACCTCCCCTCAATTTACACCCAGCACTCAACCTCCGCCCGGTCTACAGCCAGCACCCAACCTCCACCTGGTCTACACCCAGCACCCAACCTCCCAACAGTCTACACCCAGCACCCAAACTCCTTACAAACTACACCCAGCACCCAACCTCCCTACGGTCTACACTCAGCACCCAACCTCCCCACAGGTTACACGCAGCACCCAACCTCCCCACTGTCTACACCCAGCACCCGACCTCCACCTGGTCTACACCCAGCACCCAACCTCCCCACGGTCTACACCCAGCACCCAACCTCCCAACAGTCTACACCCAGCACCCAACCTCCCCACAGATGACACTCAGCACCCAACCTTCCCACTGTCTACATCCAGCACCCAACCTCCCCACAGCCTACACCCAGCACCCAAACTCCGCCCAGTCTACACCCAGCACCCAACCTCCCCACTGTCTACACCCAGCACCCAAACTCCCCACGGTCTACACCCAGCACCCAACCTCCCCACAGTCTACACCCAGCACCCAACCTCCGCCCGGTCTACACCCAGCACCCAACTTCCCCACAGTCTACATCCAGCACCCAACCTACCCACAGTCTACACCCAGCACCCAACCTCCCCTCAATTTACACCCAGCACTCAACCTCCGCCCGGTCTACAGCCAGCACCCAACCTCCACCTGGTCTACACCCAGCACCCAACCTCCCAACAGTCTACACCCAGCACCCAAACTCCTTACAAACTACACCCAGCACCCAACCTCCCTACGGTCTACACTCAGCACCCAACCTCCCCACAGGTTACACGCAGCACCCAACCTCCCCACTGTCTACACCCAGCACCCGACCTCCACCTGGTCTACACCGAGCACCCAACCTCCCCACAGTCTACACCCAGCACCCAACCTCCCGACAATGTACACCCAGCACCCAACCTCCCCACAGTCTACACCCAGCACCCAACCTCCCCTCAATCTACACCCAGCACTCAACCTCCACCCGGTCTACAGCCAGCACCCAACCTCCACCTGGTCTACACCCAGCACCCAACCTCCCAACAGTCTACACCCAGCACCCAAACTCCTTACAAACTACACCCAGCACCCAACCTCCCTACGGTCTACACTCAGCACCCAACCTCCCAACAGGTTACACCCAGCACCCAACCTCCCCACTGTCTACACCCAGCACCCAACCTCCACCTGGTCTACACCGAGCACCCAACCTCCCCACAGTCTACATCCAGCACCCAACCTCCCCACAATGTACACCCAGCACCCAACCTCCCCACAGTCTACACCCAGCACCCAACCTCCCAACAGTCTACACCCAGCACCCAAACTCCTTACAAACTACACCCAGCACCCAACCTCCGCCCGGTCTACACCCAGCACCCAACTTCCCCACAGTCTACACCCAGCACCCAACCTACCCACAGTCTACACCCAGCACCCAACCTTCCCTCAATCTACACCCAGCACTCAACCTCCGCCCGGTCTACAGCCAGCACCCAACCTCCACCTGGTCTACACCCAGCACCCAACCTCCCAACAGTCTACATCCAGCACCCAAACTCCTTACAAACTACACCCAGCACCCAACCTCCCTACGGTCTACACCCAGCACCCAACCTCCACCTGGTCTACACCGAGCACCCAACCTCCCCACAGTCTACATCCAGCACCCAACCTCCCCACTGTCTACACCCAGCACCCAACCTCCCCACAGCCTACACCCAGCACCCAACCTCCGCCCGGTCTATACCCAGCACCCAACCTCCCCACAGTCTACACCCAGCACTCAAACTCCCCACAGTCTACTCCCAGCATCCAACCTCCACCTGGTCAACACCGAGCACCCAACCTCCCCACAGTCTACACCCAGCACCCAACCTCCCCATGGTCTACACGCAGCACCCAACCTCCCCTCAATCTACACCCAGCACCCAACCTCCCCACAGTCTACAGCCAGCACCCAACCTCCGCCCGGTCTACACCCAGCACCCAATTTCCCCACGGTCTACACCCAACACCCAACCTCCCCACTGTCTACACCCAGCACCCAACCTCCCCACAATGTATACCCAGCACCCAACCTCCCCACAATGTACACCCAGCACCCAACCTCCCAACAGTCTACACCCAGCACCCAATCTCCTTACAATCTACACCCAGCACCCAACTTCCCTACGGTCTACACTCAGCACCCAACCTCCCCACAGGTTACACCCAGCACCCAGGCTCCCCATAAACTACAGTCACACTCAAACTCCCCACAAACTCACAAACACCCTTCATTCTACAGCCACACCCAATGCCCCCCTGCCCAAACTACAGTCACATCCAAACCTCCACAAACTACAGTCATACCCAAATTCCCCACAGGTGACATTCTTTCATTGTACCACCACCACCCACTTATATCCTGTCTGTGCAATTTCGACCCAATATCATTCCACAATTACTGAATAACTTCACATTTGGTGACGTCTTTTAACCATGCAACCATTGAATCTGTACCTAACGTATCCAACTTCTGTTCTATATTGGCCAAGGAGTTAGCAATAAACTGGTCCGCCTATCCTCACCGTCCAGTCCGCAGTGGCTTGCCTGACTGAGACGGAATTGCCATTGATAGCACTTTGTGTGAACCTGCACACGGTACATTCTGTGATGTGATGCTTTCAGGTTTGCCACAGCTCCACTCGAGAGGATGCTATGTTTGTGGCTGTGTAGCATTGCTGCCTGTCCCATCCCAGGATTTGTTGCTCACTGCTGGAGTGTTCAGGATGTGGTTCCAGAGTATGAGAATCCATCCGTTCATGGTTCCTCCCGTCCCATTCCTCCCCATAGAGGAAAAGCCCTTGGGGGACAGCAAGCAAACAGGAATGATTGAGGAAGCATGTTGCTACCTTTTCAAAGAGCTTTCTGTATTTGGGAAGGTGCTGTGACATTCTGATATTCAACTGCCTCCTGGATCAGCATCTTTCAGCTTCGCTCTCAATCACTGACTTTGGAAAACAACCTCCTGTAAAACTGCTCACCTCCAAAACCGTCCTCTGTGCTCTCCTGTCTGGAGCTGATCCTGAGAATTACACAAATCCCTGGGTGGCAAATCATTCCTCAGTGTGTTCAAGGGAGGCCTTTCTCTCTACTGATGCTGATAGCCCTCATCCTGTCAGCTCTGAGATTAGCAGGAGGGATTGAAGAAAGTGCGGTCAGGCTGAGCAGCAGCAATGCTTGCTCACACAAAGAAACACAAATTCTCACCCAGCCCCTGCTTCCTACAGACTGCAACATGACACTCGCTCCCAAACAGATTCACAAATAGGGGGGAATCCAGCCTGAGAGTTACCAAGACACATGGATCTCATGCAAACGGATGGTGATTATTTGCGGCTCAATCCTGTCAATGGCTCCTTCCTAAATTCCACTCACGGTCTCACAGGCCTAGTGCCAGTCCCGGACTCAATCCTGCTCCCAGACTCATTCCAATCCCAAACACAATCTCAGTCACAGACTCAATCCAAATCCCAAACTCAAACTCCATCCCAATCCCAAACATAATCAATATCAATCCCAATCTCTACCCCAGACTCAATCCCAATCCCTGAACTAGTCCCAGTCCCAAATTCAATTATCAATCCCAAACTCAATCCTTGACTCAGGGTCAGTCCCAGTCCCAATCCTTGCACTATCTAGTTTTAAAAGCCCTCTTCCCCTGCGACTGCATGTCACTGGTTGAAGGGGGCACTGTGTGCCCTGCTCCAGCCCCTGCCCAGGTATGTTGGACCCACCTGTCGACGGAGACTGCAGCCAGGGTAAAGCTGCTGGCATAGACAGTCAGGTAGATGAAGAAGTGTACGAGCTTGCACATGAAGGAGCCGAAGACCCAGGAGTCCAAGGTGTAGATGGTTCCCTGGAAGGGCACACAGCACAGGATGAAGCAGAGGTCGGCTACTCCCAGGTTCAGGATGAACAGGTTGGTGGTGTTGCTGGTCATCTGGCCATTCCTCAGCAGCACGGCCAGAACCAGGCTGTTGCCCACTGTACCCACCAGGAAGATTAAACAGAAAACCAGGGGCACAATGAACCTCTCAGGTCTCCCCTCCCAGCCCTGGCAAGAGCTGCAGCTCTGGCTCACATTCATCTCAGTCACTAGCAGCTGCCTGGTCCCAGATCCTCTCTCTCTCCCTTTCTCCCCTTCCTCTCCCTCTTTCTCTCTCTCCCTTTCTCCCCTTCCTCTCTTTCTCTCCCTCTTTCTCTCTCTCTCTCTCTTTCTCCCCTTCCTCTCCTTCTCTCCCTCCTTTCTTTCCTTCTCCTTCTCCCTTTCTCCTCTTCCTCTCCCCCACTCTCTCTCCCTCCCTCTCACTCTCTCTCTCGCTCTCCCTCTCTCTCCCTACCCGTCTGCTGCCTTTTTAAAACAGCCTGCGTCTCTCTCTCTCTCTCTGGCTTGTTACCAAGACGACATGAGACTCACTTCCTCAATCACTGCTGTCTGCCTCACCCCCACCCACCCCCCAATGCCAGCGGAGATGCTGAGGGAATGAATGGCAGAGGCTGGCTGAAACAACTAGTTTAAGGAACCCCATTCCCTGAGGGAGAGGCTGTCGCTAAACTCAGTTTGGAGGCTTATCTCCTCGGAAAGTCTGGTGATCAGTGTTGAGCTTGGCTGTGTGTATTTGTGTGTGTGTATGTTTGTCTGTGTCTGTGTTCCTCTTACAGTGTTTCCGTGTGTACTGTCTTCTCTATGTCTGTGTTCCTGTGTGTGTGTGTGTGTGTGTGAGGGTGAATGCATGTGTGTGTCTGCATGTATGTGAGAGAAGGAGAGGGTGTGTATGTGTGTGTGTGGGAGAGAGAGGAAGAGTGAGTGTGTATGTGTGTGTGTGCTTGTGTGTGTGAGAGTGTGCGCGAGAGAGTGAGGGTATGTGCACGTGTGTTTGCATGTATGTGAGAGAGAGGGCGCGTGTGTGTGTGTGTGTGTGTGCATGCATGCACGTGTGTGTGTGTGCGAGAGAGAGAGAAGGAGAGGGTGTGTGTGTGTGAGAGAAGGAGAGTGAGGGTGTGTGTGTGAGAGAGAAGGAGAGGGTGTGTGTGTGTGTGTGTGTGAGAGAGAGAGAGAGAGTGTGTGTGCCTGTGTGTGTGTGTGTGCGTGCGCGCGTGTGTGAGAGAGAGACTGCGTGTGTGTGTGCGTGTGTGTGTGTGTGCGCGCACGCGTGTGTGAGAGAGAGAGTGTGTGTGTGTGTGTGTGTGTGTGTGTGAGGGGTGTGTGTATGTGTTTGTGTGAGTGAGAGAGAGAGACAGTGAGGGTGTCTGTGTGTTGGGGTGGGTGGTGGTGTACAGTAGTGGGTGTGCTAAGGGGGTTGTGAGGTGACAGATTCTGGAGGGGACTGGAAAAGAAGCCAGCAACCAACCTTTAACTGGTCAATAACATTCCCATAAAATTGGAGACAGCTCCAGGTTGGCCCATTGAACAGTGGGAAGGCAGCCTGGGTGATAGGGAGTTTAGCACAGTGGGAAAGCAAGGGAAGTGAATCCTGCTTTCCAGATCCCACTCTCTCCCCAGCCCCATGTGCCCAAAGATGTGAGGCTCAAAAATCTATGTACTGACAGGTCAGGAATAGAATTATCTTCAAAGAAAGGGAGAGCCAGTGACAATGATTGCAGCCAACATTAACAGTATTCAGTAAAATTAATTAGTTAAAATTCTCTTTTAAACAGAGAGTAAGACATACCCTACTCTTTTAAACTGAAAGTAAACTATAAGTACATCTTCACCAGCACAGTCCAGATCAAACACTCCCAGGATGGAGGCAAACACAGAGTAAAGGTCGCACTACTCTTAAACTGAAAATAAAACTCTCTGCACTGTCTCCCTCAAACACTCCCAACTTACAGACAGCAGGGGATTAGATACAGAGTAAAGCCTCTTCTGCAATGTCCCCTCCAAACACTCCTCAGCCAGGGACAGCACAGGGTTACATAGAGCATTGTGGATTTTATTCGGTATGATTCCTGTTGCAGTCTCACATCCCCTCAGCACAGGGCCTAGAACGGAGTTTATAACCTCATTTATCTATTAATTCATGAATGAAACCAACCTTCTCTGTATACTCTCAATGTCAGAGCGTAAACGTCCAATGGTGAGATTGATGGATGTAGTTTTTTTTACTATAGATTAACTCTGTTCTTGATCGTCTTGACCAATCAGTCTCCTATTGGTCAGGTTGGCCAGGTACAGACATTGGTTAGAAAGACCAGCCTCAGGGCTGGCGTGATCAGAAGAAATATATACACTAAGGACAGGGACAGCATGATATTAGATGCAGAGTAGAGCTTCCTCTACACTTTTAAACTGAAGGTAGAGCTACCTCTACACTGTCCCAAACACTCCCAGGATAAGGACAGCATGGTATTAGATACGGAGTAAAACATCCCCTACATTTTTAAACAGAAATTAGATGTCCCTCAACTCTTTTAAACTGAGAGTAAAGCACACACAACACTGGCCCAATCAAACTCTCTCAGGACAGGGAAACACAGCATTAGATATAGAGAATAGCTCCTCTTCTCTTTTAAACTGAAGGTAAACTGTAAGTAAGGCTTCATCAACACTGTCTTGATCAAACACTCCCAGGACACGGACAGCATGTAGCTTGACACAGACCAAGATACAGACAAAAGCTCCCCTTGCTCTTTATAAACACAAGATCAAAAATAATAATGTAACAGCCCCTGCTGGGGCACCGTGACAAAATCAAACACAAATGAACATTTGAACAGAACACGGTATAATGAAACAGAAACTGACTAGACTAAAACGTCTGATGGTGCACTCCAGTTCCTGTGGTACACAACGGTCTCGAAAGGCCTCAACTGTGCCAGTGAGCACCGCAAACTCCCTTTCCAAAGACATGGGAAAATGGACGTAACCAATGAATTGGTGAGCTTACTCAGTCTCCTCTCCACCCAGATTGCCAATGGAGGAAGGGAGATTCTCTTCGTAGAGGGCCCTCCACTGGGGATCTCCACTGCCAGGGTGGGGAGGGGTGGGAGTCAAAACTTTACACCAAGGCGTGTCCAGGTGGTGGGTTAAGTTACGGCAGTGGGAAGGGTACTGCAGCAACCTGCAAAAATAACGCCTCTTGTGACATTCGATAGGGCTTCAGAAGGATATCCCTGAGATAGCTCAGAATGTGTGCACAATGTCACAGGGGAGGGTGTGCGGTGCAGGGCTGATATCAAGTTCTGGACAGACAGGGGTCAGTTTTTCCAGAAGCCCACCGCACGCTTGAGCGATCTTGAGTGCACACAAAGTGTCGGGGTTGAGTGCACTGCCCGCCAGGCTCTGGATGGTCCAGGCCGCAAACTAGAGGTGGACCAATGGCCTTGCAGTCAACTGTGCCAGTGTTACCTAGCCCACTCCTCTGCCATCCAACGTTTTCCTGGGTACATGCCAAACTCTCTCCTCCCTTGGCCTGCGCAAGCTGTGCTTGAGGAGGAATCTGGTCCTGAGCAATAGCTCCCTGTCAAGAGCCACCATTCCGTACAGGGAGAGCTCCGGTGCGAGCCAACTGTGTCCTGGCAGCGATCAGGTCCAGATAGGAGACAGGCAATTCCTGAAAGAAGACCCAAGGCCAGGACCACTCCACAAACAAGAACAGTGTGTCCTAACAGAGACAGATGCAATGCATCATTAGGGCGCACCACTTTGGAAGAGGCTTATATAAAGGTATTGCTGCAGGGTCTGAAGACAGAAAGCTGCTACCTGGGTGCGAAAGTACACCAGCACCTGACCACCATCCTCAAGCAGGGGAGTCAGAGCCCCAGCAGCGACACAGTGCTGCCTCCTGTCCCAGAAAATCCCGACAAGCACTTTCTGCATGGCAGTGACAAAGCCAAGGGGCGAGATGGAAGTGACCAGCTGGACCCACAATGCCCGGAACAGTCCTGTCCAGCATGCTAGGTGAGTGGTCACACTGATTTCCAACTTGTGCCAACTCATTGGCCAAGATTCCTGGGCAGGACAAAGATGGAATCCCAGGTAATGGAAATGAGTGGTGCTCCACATGAAGCACTGGAGCTCCCCCAGCAGGGGGTCCATCTGCCACGAACTGAACAGAAATCCCAAACACATGCTCCAGTTAATCTTCACGGAAGAAGCCACAGAGTAGACCTCCTGGCACATGTGCATCCCCCGCAGGTCAACTGGATCTATGAACAGGAAGAGCACATCGTCAGAGTACGCCAAAAGAACAACCTCCAAACTTGGCCCATTCAGAGCCAAACCTGTCAGCCTCTTCCACAAGAGACACAAGAATGGTTCCATGCAGAGAGAATAAAGCTGGTTGGACAAGGCAAGCCGTGATGTAAGCCGAAAATAAAGCTTCCTCTACACTGCCCACACCAACATTGCCAGGACAGTAACAGCACTGGTTTAGTTTCAGAGTTAAGAACTCTCTCATCTTTTGAACTTGAAGTACTCTACTATTTTAAACATAAGTGAAGCTGTCTCCACTCTTCTAACCAGAAAGTAAAGATGCCCCAATACTGTCCCCATCAAACATTCCCCAGATAGGGACAGTACAGGGTTAGATACAAATACAGCTCCATTTATACTCTCTCATCACTCTCAAGACAGGTACAGCTTGTGGTTGGATACAGAGCAAAACTCTGTCTGCACTGTCCCCACCAAACATTCCCAAGGCAGGGACAACATGAGTTATTGAAAGCATAAGCTCCCTGTATACTAGTCCAGCATCACTCCAGCATGGGCACATCATGATATTGAACCACTCTTTTATTCCAACTCACATTTTCACATTATGTTGAATATTTGTTGAACTGTGTTGTAAATCTTGTTTGTGATACACTCTGAATAAAGATGGGTGATGGATGAAATTGGCAATGGGATTTGGACATCCATTCATTGTACATCGAGTGTCTGCTTGGTCTGAAAGAAATAAAGGATCCAGAAAAGGCAAAGTTCAGCAGGAATGCAGTAGTGCATGAAAACAGCCAGCTTTCTGCAAGTCTGCTTGATGATAAATGTCTCTGTTTCAGAGACCCTGATTCAATCAGAGTGAAACATCAAGGGCCAAGTTCCCATCTTTCCCTTTCATTGGACAGGAGCTAACATTGGAACGTTAATCAGCTAACAGATGACAAACCATGAGAACTTGACCGCAATGTGGGCAAGAGATGGTTTAATAATGTCTTTTGAAAGTATATTATTGATATGGGTTAAATCTAACTACATTGGCTTTGTTGTGTAAACAGAGTGTAAAAGGAGGTCCTTGTGTACAGGAATTGTCGAGATTTTAATTATTGCTCAGAAAAAACAACTTTGTTGAAGCCTTTCATTTTGACTTCAGCAATAGATTTTGCATGAATACCAATAAAGGGGAAAACCACTCTACTGAGGCGAATGCTGATTGCTTGTGGGTTAGGTACAGAGTAAAGCTCCTGTGTACTGTTCTACCTCGCTTGCAGAACAGGTACATTTAGGTCCAATGTTTCTTCTCATTATTTTTCTTTTATTTTGCGGTTCCTTGAGGTCTGTGCATGCCATTGGCTTCTAAAAGTGGAAGCCAATTTGCATGAGTGGAACGTCCCTATAACTGGTAACTGTACAGCCTCACAGCTCAGAGGAAACAGTGATCTCAGGACGTGTTCAGATTAACAATCACCATATATACCAATCTGATCTCACATTTAGACATTATATGAAATTAGAAGATAAATGCCAAGGAAATTACACTGTCAATGAAAGAAACATAAAGGATATTATATAACATTTTGTGTGGGTGTGAGGCATTTGAAATGTAGATTCTTAGAAGGTATACTTTTAGGCTTTTAACTGTACACGTGAATTGATGCACAAAGCACGATAAAGATTTGATACAATTATTTCGCTGTTGAAACTAACAATCATTTCTCCCCTCATTGAGTTTATTTTCAGTTTCTTCTTGTCTCATATAATGATCAGTCCACTGGGAGAGACATAAAGATCAGCAAAACAACACAAAAGAAATGGTAAGAGGCACAAAGGGAACATACACTGAAGCATGTAAGGGATGTTAGGGACAATGGTCATGGTTTTCATGAAAGGGTAGTATAAGCATACTGTGAGCATAGACACCTTACTGACAGTTACAGGTAGCATTGCAGTTTGAGATCAGGAAATGGCAGGGGATGAGAATAAAATACCAAAAATACAACTAAAATTAAACAGAAACCAAAGGAGAGGGAGTAATTAGATTCAATTTAAGTCTTAAAAAGCTGAGGGATGAATTGATCTTATTAAAGTTTGACAGATCTCCAGGATTCAATGGTTTGTAGCCCAGGATGTTAATGGAGGAAACTGGCCATATTCTTCCTGAACATTGGATTCAGTAATTACCAGTTGATAATTATCCAATCCATGTCGCTCGATTATCGATGAATGATAGAGGAAATAAATTAGTAACTTTTCAGTTCCATGTCAGTTGTGGACAGAATCTATCCATCACTTCCTTTAAAATATTTAAAGATTCATGTTTGAGGAAGGGAATTCCAAAGGCTCGCAACTGTCTAAGAGAACAAAGTTTCTCATCTTTGTATAAAATGGTAAATCCCGTATTTTTAAATTATGACCCCTAGTTCTAGATTTTTCCACAAGAGGAAGCATCCTTTCAGTATCTTTCCAGTCAAGTCCCTCAGGATTTTATATGTTTCAATTAGGTCATCTCTGACTCTTCTAAACTCTGGGGTATACAGGCCTAGCCTGTGTGACCTTCCCTCATAAGGCAATCTGCCCATTCCAGGTATTGGTGTAATGAACCTCTTCAGATGCATTAACTTCCCTCTGTAAGTACAGTAGTCAGTGCAGTACACAGTACTCCAGACACAGTCTCACCAATCCCTGTCTAACTGAAACATACCCTCCCTACTCCTGCATTCAAGTCCCCTCACAATAACCAGAACCTTTTATTAGCTTTCCTGATTACTTGCTGTACCTGCACACTAACCTTCTGTGATTCATGCATGAGGACACTCAGATCTCTTTCTGCCTCTGAGCTCTGCAACCTCTCATCAAGTAGAGAATATGCTTTTTTTTATTCTTTCTACCAAAATGGACAATTTCCCACATTCCTGAATTATATACCATTTGCCAGATCTTTGCCTATTCTCTAACCTACCTATATGCCTTTGCAGGCTCCTTCAGCCTCTTCACAAATCACTTTCTGACCTATCTTTATGTCATCAGCAAATTTAGTTCCATATCCTCAATCACCAAATTATTTCTATAAATTGTACAGAGTTGAGGACCCAGCACTGAGCCCTGTGCCACACCACTTGTGACATCCTGCCAGCCTAATAAAAGACCCACTTATTCCTGTTCTCTGCTTCCTGTTAGCCAGTCAATCTTCTACTCATACCAATCTGTAACCCACTGGTTTCTCCTTTATCGACAGCACACATTACTTCTTCAAAGAACACCAATAAATTAGTTCCCTTTGACAGAACCTAATCACTGCGTGAAAAAGTTTATCCTTGAACTTTTCCATGTGCTCTATTATAACATCTTTAATAATAGCTTCTAACATTGACCCCAATATGTCAGAGAGGAGAAGTGAGAGAGGAAGATGGCACAACAACTCTCTGACAGTGACCTAGATGTCCTGATGCAGGTAGAGAAGGACCAGTGGAGGAGGCCGGGCCACTGGCCCCTGATAGCCTGGTCTGAGATCAGTGCTATCTCCAGGTTCCTGAGGAATGGTCATTAGCCATAAGAAGGTCAATGACTTTCTCTGCTGTGCCAGGCTAAGAGTCAGACTCTTCTCTCAATCACCACACACTCACTCTGTCTCTGCTACGGCACCAACTCTGGCTCATGCTCCATCACTCTTACCATTGCCTGCAATATATTCCCTCACTTGCTGTCACCCACCCACCCCTCCACACTGCTAAACCCTGCACACCCTCTGCACTGCCTACTTGCTCCCTTGGGACATCTCAATACCTTTCTCTACTCCAGCAGTAACTGCTATGCCACCCAATTTCATCTCACTCAATCCTTCATTTTCTCTCATTCCAGTTGAAGACAGCAGCTAACAGGGTAAGACAGAGGCTGTGTGGGTGGGGTACTTAACATTTGGTTCCTCACCACGAGGGGGCACAGAGACTTCCATGTCATGACACTGAGTAACTACCATTCTTCATACCATTGCAACACTCAAAGTAACAGCTTGGTGTGAGGATATGAGTGACTTGAATGGTGGCTGGGGGTGGGGGGGTGGTGGGGTTGGTGCTGGTGAACAAGCGACTAACTGGCGAGGGTGGCTAGGTAAATGATTAAATTATTGTTTTATAGCTGATTTCCTTATCCTAGACACACACGTTTAGTGTTGCATTGAAGCTTATCCTTCCAAAATATTCATACCAACACAGTGATCAAGAGAAATTTACAAAAAAATGATTTTGAAAGCAAGAAGGTTAGACAAAGTTATACAACTTGGTGCATGACACTCCCACTGTGAAGTGTGTAGGAGTAAATGTCGATAGTAGTGGATGTGGTAACAATCAAAACAGGATGCCTTGTCCGAGATGGTGTCAAGCTTCTTGAGTTTTGTTAGAACTACACTTATCCATAAAGTGACAATTAATTATATGTTCTGTAAGTGTCAGATTTTAGTAGGGTTTTCATCTTTAGGTAGACAAGGTAGCATAAATTATAAAGCTATACACTGTTATGACATTAATTGGCCAAACCCCTCTGATAATAAAACTAAAACTCAAGCCCCAATCTGTTATGACAGAAGAAGTCCCCCTCTAATAATTACACCCCCAAAATACCCTGAGAAGCTTATCTTCCCCCTTGTAATCTGTTAAAGGAAAGAAAATCCCTGATCTCCACTTTACAAGTAAGAAGTAACAACTTATTTGTTTAACTCAACAACGGACAAATTAACAAAATTACTAACAAACCACCAATTCCCCTTTTTATATGAACTACTCTCTAACTAAACTAAATTCTGCTGGAATGCTGTTTAAATAAAGGCAAGTCCCACAAATATAAACCCAATTGTAGCTCGGGTTGTGGATGTTGTGGTTGGTTGGGATAGGCGAAGCAGAGACGAGCACGGGAATTCCGAGAGGCCTGGTTCTCCACGAAGAAAGCCATCAATAAACACAGAGCTAGACACCATAAACACTCCATTGTGAAGGATAACCAGAAGTGAGGTAATCCAGCTCAACAGACCCCAGAGTTTAAATACCAGGTGGGAAAACACAACTGCACTTCATCGGAGGCTACACTCATGATGTTACCCAGCAAGGTAATGAAATGTCTGAAAAACTATGAACCAGCTCAGTGATCCAACCAACTACAATAAATCCCATTAGTAAGAAGCAATAAGATATAACTTAGTCTCTCCAAATTCACACAGACCATCTTCTGGAATATTCTGTCATCTCCAATCTCTTCATAGACACCTTTCTTCTGCTAATTCTGCTGTCAGGGATGTTTTATCTCTATAAGTTCTTCAATGAGGACCTTGAGCTAAAATACTGTGGTACCTTTGATTAATTAGATGGGCTTTCACTGAGAGCTGAATGGTGCTAACTCTGGCAGGTAGTGGTTGGCTCTCCCTGACTTTCCAAATGCCCTCGACTTTTATACCCATAATGACATAATCAAATTCTTATAATATGATTGGTTTCAGGTTGTCAACACCATCAGATTGAAATTCAATTGGCTTTCTGTATTTAGGTGTTTTGCTTAAATTTATTGGCCAAATTCAAACTTGTTGTCTTGGGAAAAATGCTGCTTGGCTGTTCTATGCAGAATGTTTCCATTCGGGCACTCTCTGTGCACCTGCATTTATAAACTTCCAAGATCAAGCTCTTAAAGCACCATACTCTTTTCCCCACAATCATTTTTACTGACAGATTCTAACTTCCTGCTTTCCAAATCATGAATACTCTACCTAACTTTCTAACAACACATACATACACATATTTTAAGAAGCTTCTAATTTGAAGTGTATAAGTTAGATTTTTTTTGCTCATTTATTGTAAGTAAGTCTCCTAAGCTGTTTCGAAAATGCAACTTCTCAGTATTTTACAAAAGGTCTTTTAAAGGAAATGAGTCTCATATCTACAGTTCAATTTAGAAACGAATTGCAACCAACGAGCACTCACATGTGTTCTTTGGCTTTGTTCTGGTAGTTTCACATGTTAGTGACTTTTCCAGGTTAATGCCCCTCCTCACCTAATTATTCAAACCTACACTGGATGGACTAAAGGAATATTATTCATGTTCCTTAGGCCCATATGTTATAATGACTCATGTCTTCGGGATCTTTCTTAATAAAATGGCTGTTGTCAGGGAGTTCTAATGGACAGGTATAAAAGAATACTTGAGGATAGTTAGCAAGATATTCTGATCATGGAAGAACCTGAACTGACACAGGCTGGGGCAGAATGATTTCACTTCAGATGATGATGACCTAGGACAATGGTTTCCAAGTAAAAACCTGACAAATAAATTGATGACCTTCAAGCATTTTCTCAGGTAAAATGTAAAATAAATATTACTTCTTTGGCTCACAGCTCTATACATTGTAAACACCCCTCTCCCACTCATCATATGTACATACAATCCTCATTACTGAACTATAATAGTGCAGAGGAGGGCTATTCAATCCATTATGTCCTCTCTAAACATTTTGACTTAGCGTCAAGTTCCTGTGTTTTCCCTGTATCCCTGAGCATTGGTTCTACTTCAATACCCATCCAGTGTCCCTCTTAAATGCTTCAATTGAATCTGCCTCCACTATATTTCCAGGCAGTGCATTCCATACCCTACCTACTCACTGAGTCAAAACGTTTATCCTCGCCTCACATTTGCTTCTTCTTGCAAATACTTTAAATCCGTGCTCTCTCATTCTTGATCCTCTTATGAGCAGGAACAATTTCTCCCTATGCACTCTGTCCACAGCCCATGTGATAGTGAAAACTTAGTCATACAGCACAGAAGAGGCCCTTCAGCCCATCAGGTTTACACTAACCTATCTACACGTCCCACTTTCCAGCACTTGGCCCACAGCCTTGAATTTTATGACATTTCCAGTGCTCAGCCATGTTTGTAAGGTTTAATATCTCAGCCATCCTCCCAGGTAGTGCATTGCAGATTCCTATCACTCTCTGGATGGAAATATATTTCCTCAAGTTCCCTTAAACCTGCCCTTCACATAAAATTATGCTCCTCATTACTGGCCCTTCAACTAAGGGGAACAGCTACTTCCTATCCTCCCTGTCTATGACCCTCAATCTTATACACCTCTGTCAGGTCCCCTCTCAGCCTTCTCTGCTTGTAAGGTAACAACCTAATCTTGTCTAACATTTCTAAATAGCTAAACTGCTCCATCCCAGGCAACATCCTGGTGAATCACCTCATCATGCCCTGCAGTCCAATCACATCCTTCCTATACTTCAGGGACCAGAACTGCACACAGTTATTCAGCTGTGATCTAACCAAAGTCCTGTACAGCTCTAACATAACCTCCCTGCTCTTATAATCTATGCTATGGCTAATTAAGGCATGTGTCATATATGTCTTCTTAACTACCCTATTAACCTGTCCTGCTGCCTTCAGGGATCTGAGGAACAGCACGGTGGCTCCGTGGTAAGCACTGCAGCCTCACAGCACCAGGGACCCGGGTTCGATTTCAGCCTCGGGCGACTGTCTGTGCGGAGTTTGCACATTCTCCCCGTGTCTGCGTGGGCTTCCTCCGGGTGCTCTGGTTTCCTCCCACAGTCCAAAGATGTGCAGGCTAGGTGGATTGGCCATGCTAAATTGCCCATTGTGTTCAGGGGTGTGTGGGTTATAGGGGGATGGGTTTGGGTGGGATGCTCCAAAGGGAGGTGTGGACCTGTTGGGCCGAAGGGCCTGTTTCCACACTGTAGGGAATCTAATCTAATCTACCCTATTAACCTGTCCTGCTGCCTTCAGGGATCTGAGGAACAGCACCCCAAAGTTCCTCTGTTCATGTCAGCTTCCTAATGTCCTGCCATTCTTTCAGCACTCCTTTGTCTTGTTACTTCTACAAAAGTGCATCACCTCACTGTGATTAGGATTAAATTCCATCTGCCTCTGTTCTGCCCATCTGACCAAACCATCTATATCCTCCTGTAACTGAAGGCCTTTTCCTTCACTGTCAACCTCCCGGCCAATCTTTGCATAATCCACAAACTTACTGATCATCAACCCCCACATTCTCATCTATATCATTTATGTACATCATAAATAATAAGAGACCCTACATTGTGCCCTGTGGTCAATCTCTGGACACCAGACTCCAGTCACACAAATGGCTTTCTACTACCTCCCTCAGTCTCCTCTCACTCAGCAATTTTTGGATTTATCTTGTCAAGTTACCCTGGATCCCATATGCTATTATGTTCTTTATTTGTCTCCCATGTAGGAACTCGTCAAAGACTGTGATGAAATTCACAAACAACTACATTAACTGCACTAGTCACATCTACCCACATAGTCACTTCCTCAAAAAATTCAACCAAATTTGTTCGGCATGACCTCCCTTTGACAAAGCCATGCTGACAATCCCTGATCAAATGTTATGTCTCCAAGTGGAGATTAGTTCTCTTATTCATTTCAGTTTGAATACATGACAAAGATACAACGTGGAAACTGTGATCAGGCTAGATGGGTTTTTATCGGCTGGCATTTATAAGATGGGCCAAATGGCCTCCTTCTTTGACATAAATTATTCTTCTAACTCTAACCCCCCACCTCACCTTTGCTGAATATAGACAGGATGCTTCATAGTCCAATCCCTTCGCTGCCTCTCTGAACATAATAATGATCTTGTTTTGGTTATGCACTGCTGGTTAAACCCTTTGTTAATTCTGGATTCAGTGCTGTGCTGTGCACGGAATATGAATTGCAAACCCGTCTCCGAGAAACTGAACTCTGATATCCCTACATCACAATCTTGCCTTTCTGAGGGAGAACCAAGTTTAACAAATGATCCCAACACCTTGAATTCTGTTTGGCTTTGTATAGCCTCCACCCCTCCACACTGCACTAGACATCTCCTCCCGGACCCATTGAGCTGATATCACTGGAGTTGAACCAGCGTCGTACCATTAAATGTGTAATTCCTGCCCTGGTTTGCCTTTCCAAAGTGCAGTATCTCACACTTCCCTAAATTAAACTCCATCTAATTTCATTGAATGGTGAAACAGGGCTTGAGGGGCTGAATGACCTACTCCTATTCCTGTGTCACTTGTTCCAGGAGAAGTTCTGATTATGTATATCGCCACTAGTAATACCTCCTACAATTTTATCACAATTCCTTGTCCTCTAGATATGTATTTCCTATTTCCATTAGTCCTCAAATTGAGACTTTGGCCTGTTTGGATGCTTGTCAATTGTTGTGCTGTCCTTTGCTGCCTCGCTCAACTCCCACTCACTGCCCCCTCAAATCAATTTTCCCAGACCTCCTCCCAGTCCTGAGCTCCCATTGCCTCACCTCATGGTATGGGCAGTGAGGGAGCATCCAGTAGGGTGGTGAGGTGTGAAACAAGGAGACTATGAGTGGTGGAAGAGTCAATGGTTTATGAGGGAGTGATGAAGAGGTGTTGGGAGTGGGCAGTGAGGGAAATGTAAGGAATACAGCAGCAAGGAGATAGATGAGCAAGTGGAACCGCAAGCACATTGGCAATTGGATTAGCAAATGGAGCAGAGAGGGGATTGGGTGAGTGACAGTGAGAGGAATGTGACAGAGAGGGTGCTAGTGAATGAGAGGATAGTGTGTGACAGACAGGGGGACGGTGTGTGACAGAGGGGGGATAGTGAGTGACAGAGATTGGAATGTGAGTGACAGAGAGGCGGCTAGTGAGTGACAAAGGGGGGAATGTGAATGACAGAGAGGGGGATAGTGAGTGACAGAGGGGGATAATGTGAGTGACAGAGAGGGGCATAGTGAGTGACAGAGGCGGGGAATGTGAGTGACAGAGGGGGGAATATGAGTTACAGAGAGGGGGATAGTGAGTGACAGAGGGGGTACTGTGAGTGACAGAGAGGAGGATAGTGAGTGACAGAGAGGGGGATAGTGAATGACAAAGGGGGGAATATGAGTTACAGAGAGGGGGATAGTGAGTTACAGAGAGGGGGATAGTGAATGACAGAGGGGGGAATGTGAGTGACAGAGAGGGGGATAGTGAGTGACAGAGAGGGGGATAGTGAGTGACAGAGGGGGGGATGTGAGTGGCAGAGGGGGGAATGTGAGTGACAGAGAAGGGCATAGTGAATGACAGAGGGGGGAATGTGAGTGACAGAGAGGGGGAGAGGGGCATAGTGAGTGACAGAGGGGAGCATGTGAGTGACAGAGAGGGGGATAGTGAGTGACAGAGAGGGGAATATGAGTGACAGAGAGGGGGATAGTGAGTGACAGAGGGGGGAATATGAGTTACAGAGAGGGGGATAGTGAGTGACGGAGGGGGGAATGTGAGTTACAGCGAGGGGGATAGTGAGTTACAGAGAGGGGGATAGTGAATGACAGAGGGGGGAATGTGAGTGACAGAGAGGGGGATAGTGAGTGACAGAGGGGGGAATATGAGTTACAGAGAGGGGGACAGTGAGTGACGGAGGGGGGAATGTGAGTTACAGAGAGGGGGACAGTGAGTGACGGAGGGGGGAATGTGAGTTACAGCGAGGGGGATAGTGAGTTACAGAGAGGGCGAATGTGAGTGACAGAGATGAAGACAGTGAGTGACAGAGAGGGGGATAGTGAATGACAGAGGGGGGAATGTGAGTGACAGAGAGGGGGACAGTGAGTGACAGAGGGGGGGAAATGTGAGTTACAGAGAGGGGGATGTGAGTGACAGAGAGGGCGAATGTGAGTGACAGAGAGGGGGATAGTGAGTGACAGAGAGGGGGATAGTGAGTGACAGAGGGGGGAATGTGAGTGACAGAGAGGGGAATAGTGAGTGACAGAGAGGGGGATAATGAGTGACAGAGGGGGGGAATGTGAGTTACAGAGAGGGGGATGTGAGTGACAGAGAGGGCGAATGTGAGTGACAGAGAGGGGGATAGTGAGTGACAGAGGGGGGGATAGTGAGTGACAGAGAGGAGGATAGTGAGTGACAGAGAGGGGGATAGTGAGTGACAGAGGGGGGGAATGTGAGTTACAGAGAGGAGGATGTGAGTGACAGAGAGGGGAATGGAGAGGGGGTGGTGAGGATATCTTGGAGTGGGTCAATGAGGAAAATATCCAGGGCAGCAGCAGGATATGGGCAGCAGGTGAAAGGGAGAATTGCATGGCAAACAGGAAGCAGGAGCAATGGCTGCACCACAATGTCAACGGCTGCAACCTGCTGGTGCAGAATGGTGTCAGCAGGTACATGTAACATGTATTTAGGTGTCTGTACATAATACAGTTGCTAATATTTCATACACAGCTTATACTTCACATAATGTGGGCAGAGTATTTAATATAATTTCACTGAATTGATTTATTGTGGGTGTTTAATGACAATAACAGCACACTTTGAACAAGATGTTAATTCTATAAATAAATATGATGGGCAGCCAAATGTTCTTCAAGAATCTTGCCTGGTACTGGTGGAAGAAGTGCAATTTTTCTTGATTGTTTTGGATCCATTTAAAACAGACAACTTCAAAAAAGTGGAAGATCAGATCTGATGAGTTGAAAATAATAAAATTACAGGACACCGATGGGTTTATAGGAGGAGTCTTAGGAGAAGTAATTGCTAAGCGTGACAGTCAGATGTCAAGGCATAAAGGGATAGTGGTGCTGCTGGGAGGAGGACTTCGCTAAGGCCACCATCCTAGAAGGGAGGTTAATTTCATGTGTCAGGGAGGAGACAGGATGAGTTGAATTTTTTGTGAACAGAAAACATTGAGGGAACAGAACAATTGGAAGAGTGGAAAAAGGCAAATGGCATTCAGAGCAAAATTATGGATTTACTTACATCTACCATTAATTGGAGGGAGAGAATCAAGTAATCCTCTTAACACTGATTTACAACTCCTCTCCATTAGGCTTTACCTGACCAGGGCTACATCACGTTCCGCTGCCCCTCATCCCCAGTACTCCTGTTAACTTGGTCAGATTTGATCAGTAGTATTTGACTTAGAATCATACACAATACAAACTGACTCTTCAGTCCAACTCATTCAAGCTGACCCGGTTTACCAAACTAAACTAGACCCAAATCCTTCTAAACCTTTCTTATTCATGTACCTGTCCAAATAACTTTTAAGTGTTGTGACTGTACCTGCATCTATCACTTCCTCTGATGGTTCATACCACATTTGCACCACTATCTTTGTAAGAATTTTGCTCCTCAGGTCCTTTGTCCTCTCACCTTAAAATTATGCCCTCTAGTTTTGAAGTCCCCTAGTCTAAGGAAAAGACCCTTGCTATTCATCTTATCTGTGCCCTTCGATAAGGTCACCCAACATACCATGATATGTGTTCTAATGAAAGAAAGTCTTGATGTTCTGGTTTTCCTCTAAGGAACTTGTTGTAAGATGTGTATGTAAGCATTACTACTTGTTCGGTTCAATTGCTGTTTTTGACTCCTACACATTCTCAGGAAATGTCACACTATCCTGAAAAAGTTGCTTTAATGGGATAAAGCTGGATAGTTTCTTTTTATATATCTGGCCTTAATAACATCACATTTAAAATAGTAACTTGTAGTTTCAAGGTTCGAAAAGATGCTTTGTGTTGGCCCATCCTGTGATGTTTTGGTGTTTTTGTCAATATATTGAAGGAAGAAACTTCGGGTATCCTAAATTGCATGAAGGTAGACAAGTCTCCAGGGCCAGATGGGATCTCTCCCTGAATCTATCCTCCATTGTTTGTAGTATATATAAATGATCTGGAGGAAAATGTAGGTGATCTGATTAGTAAGCTTGCAGATGAAATGAAGATTGTAGGAGTTGCTGATAGTGCTGACAATTTTGAAAGGATACAACATGATATAAATAGGTTGGCGACTTGGGCACAGAAATGGCAGATGGAGTTTAACCCAGACAAATGCGAGATGATGCATTTTGAAGGATCAAATTTAGATGTGAATTATACTGTAAATGGCAGAACCCTTAGAAACACTAACACACAGATGGATCTGGGACAGCCGGTCCACAGGTCCCTAAAATTCGCAACATTGGTGGCTAGAGTGATTAAAAAGGCATACGGCATGCTTGCCTTCATCGGGCGGGGCATGGACTACAAGAGTTGGCAAAACATGTTGCAGCTAAATAAAACCCTTCTTAGGCCATATTTGGAGTATTGTGTGCCGTTTTGGTCGCCACATTACCAGAAAGACGTGGAAGCTTTAGAAAGAGTGCGGAGAAGGTTCACAAGGATGTTGCCTGGTCTTGAGCACATTGGCCATAAGGATAGTTTAAAATGATTAGGATTGTTTTCACTGGAATAACGGTGGCTGAGAAGAGAGCTGATAGAGGTCTACATAATTATGACAGGCATAGATAGGGAGAGTAGTCAGAGGCTTTTTCGCCAGGTTGAAGTTGCAATTACAAGGGGACACAGGTTCAAGCTAAGAGGGGGAAAGTTTAAGGGAGATGAGCGAGGGAGGTTTTTCATGCAGAGTGGTAGGAGCCTGTAACGCACTGCCAGAAGAAGTGGTGGAAGCAGGCATGCTGGTGACATTTAAGAGACATCTGGATGGTTTCATAAATGGAAGGATACAGACTGAATTAGGGTAGAAGGTTTGTTTTTGTTTGATTAGTTGAGGCATCACGATCAGCACAGGCTTGGACGGCTGAATGGCCTGTTCCTGAGCTTTACGTCTCTTTTGTTCTTTTGTTTCTGTACTTTAGGAAGTTGACAAATTTTAATCCTCTTCGTGAGCTACATTAACCTGCTGTTCCCATCATTCGCTCATTATGTTTTTGGATTTCAACTTCTACCACCATCAGAATAGCTTCTTCCACTGTAAGGTACAAATTTATTGTGATACATCTGAAAGAGAGGAATCAGAAATTCTGACAAAATTCTGTCACCCTTTATTTACATGTGCATAGTACTTGACACTGATCCAGCTCCCTCACAGCCAGCTCCCAGAGTGAACAGAACCTCTGATACTCCTGCTTATAGCTGCCAGCCAAGGCTCCCTGATTGGACCAGATTAACAGGGACTCATATTCTATGAGAAACAAAAACAGACATTGCTGAAAAAGCTCAGCAAGCCTGACAGCATCTGTGAAGAGAAATCAGATCATGCCATCTAAATGACACAAGAAGTGTGATGAAAAATTCCCAACTTGTCTGTGCAGGTCCCAAGTGCAGGTCCAAAAACACCCAAGACATGTGACACCATCCAGGACAAAGAACCCAATTGATTGGCATCACACCCACAAACATCCACTCCCTCCACCACCGAAGCTCAGTAGCAGCAGTGTGTACTATCTACAAAATGCACTGCAGAAATTCACCAAAGATCCTCAGACAGCACCTTCCAAACCCATAACCACTTCCATCTAGAAGGACAAGGGCAGCAGATACATGGGAATGCTACCACTTCAGGTTCTCCTCCAAAAAACTTGTAGAAACTGTACTTTTTAAAACTTTTCCTTTGTTTGTGATTGTTGACTGAAGTGAGGAAGGACAGTTTTAAAAACTAAGGGCTGTGGAAAGTGTAAAGAATTGCCGCGGCCTTTCAAACGATGTGCAGGGCTGATTAAGAGTTGTGTTTATACTGCAGCTTTATTCAATCACTGGGGAAGGAGAGACAAGATGGCGTTGCAGTGGGGTGTATCAGGAGACTGAGATTCAGCCAGCAACAGATTGTTGATTGGTTTGTATAAGTGTGACCAGTTATGGATGCAGGATGGCTTCCGTCTGATGAGACCCCTTGATTGGCTCATGGGCAGCTGAACACCTTGAGTGTCTACAATAGGACAGAGAAACCTTTGGATTGCTGGAAGAGCAAGATCTGTGTTTCTATCTCTACAGACTGAAAGTACCTGAAGCCTAAAGAAAGCCAGCTATTGTGTTCCACCATTTTGCTAATTAACAAATAACGGGAACATGTGAAAGGAATAAAGCAAAATGTTATGAGTGACTTTAATCTTCAATCCATTTGGAGACAGTAGCCAGATAATGAATTGATGGAGTACATTAGGGGCAGTTTCCCAGAGCAATATGTCATGGAGCCAACCAGGGAATAGGCTACATCAGATCTGGTAAAGGATAATGAGACAGGTTTAATAAATGACCTCAGGGGAAAAGTACCCTAGGAAGTAGTGAGCATAACATGATAAAACTTAATATTCACTTTGAGTGTGAGAAACTTAGGTCAGAAACAATTGCGTTCAACTTAAATAAAGAGAATTACCATGAAATCAGGATAGATTAAGCTGAAGTGAACAGGGCAGATAGATTAGCAGTGATGATACTAAGCAAATAGGAATAATACTAAGGCAGACATTTAAAGAGGTCATTCCTGATTCTCAGCAAAAATACATATCCACAAGTAGGAAATATTCTGGGAGAAAGATAAACCAACCATAGCTAACTAAGGACATCAAGGAGAATCTTAAAGTTGAGCGAAAAAGCATATGGGGAGGCAAAAGTCAGTGTTAGCCCAGAAGACTGGGATAAATTTAGAATCTGGCAAAGGAGGGCTAAAAAGATAATAAAGAGAGGGAAAATAAAATAATACTTTTGCATCATGGAACATCTCATTAGTAGTAGAGTATGGGGAGGAACTAAATACCATCACCATCTCTGGAGAAGTAGACAGACAAACTAATGGGGCGAAAGGTAAATAAAACCCCTGGCTCTGATGACCTGCATCCTAAGATCCTAAAAGAAGCAGCGACAGAAATAGTGGCTGCACTGGTTGTAACTTTCCAAAGATCCTTCGGTTCTAGAGAGGTACTAGAAACTGAAAAATGGAAAAACAGGTTCTGAGGAAGGATCACTGAACCTAAAAGATGATGAGCTTTTCCACAACTTCTGTTTTTTGTTTCTGATTTACAGCACCCACGGTTTTTTAGTTTGTATTCAAAATTGACCCACAGCCAGAGAAATCTGGCCTGACAGAAAACATCCAAACTAAATTAAACAGCGACCAGCAGCTATGGCTACAGATAGTGGAACCAAGATCACAGAGCTTACAAATGTTCAAGGTGAACCAGTTACAAGCAGCCTGAGGGTTGAGTACTAGAGCTCTGACCACCTCGAAAGAGAGAGAGAGAGAGATATCTTGATCCCTGTGAGACCACCTTTGTGGAAGAGAACCAGCCCTATGTTGGACAGGAAGGACTTTCCAATGGCCTAACTCAAACACATGGATCGTTGCATCCTTTCTCAGATGGACAGAGTTAGTTAGACAGTAAATATTGAGGAAATTTGGGAAATGTTCATGTGGTGTTTTTAATAAAGAATATTTTGTCAATAAAATTGAGTTGAACCACAAATCAAAATCTGTCCTTTTCTCCGCCTTATCCACAAGAGCACTTGGGTAAAGTATTTTTAATAAATACATTGGTCAAAGTGTCCAAAGCATGGAAAATCACTAAAACACATAGGGATTTGGACGTACTTATACATTAAACACAGAAAGCTAGCACACAGGTAATCAGGAATGCTATTGGAATGTTAGCCTTTATTTCAAGGGGGTTGGAGTATAACAGTAGGGAAGCCTTACTCTCTTTTTAAATTCATTCACAGCATGTAGGCTCACTGGCCAGGCAGCATTTATTGCACCATCCCTAATTGCCCAAAGGGCAGTTAAGAGTCAATCGCATTGCTATGGCTCTGCAGTCACATGTAGGCCAGTCCTGATAAGGATGGCAGTTTCCTTCCCTGAAGGCCATTACTGAACCAGAAGGGGTTTCCCCCAACAATCAGCAATGAATTTATGGTCATCAATAGACTCTTAATTCCAGTTTTTTTAAAATTGAACTCAAATTCCTCCATCTGCCATGGCAGGATTTGAACTCTGACCCCTGATCGTTACCTGGGTCTCTAGATTAACAGTCTCGTGATAATACCACTCGGCCATCACCTCTTTTGACTGTAACTGTACAAGGTGCTGGTGAGATCACAGCTGGCGTACTGTGAGCAGTTTTGGTCTCCTTTTGTTAGGGAAAAATATAATTTCATTAGAGGCAATTCAGAGGAGGTTTACTTGGATGATCCTCAGTATGGAGGGATTGTCTTATGACCAAAGACTAAACAGGTTGGGATTCGACTCACTGGAGTTTAGGAGATATAGGATTCTTAAGGGGCTTGACAGGATAAATAACAAGATGTTTCCCCTTATTGGTGAGCCTAGGACAGCATCATCTCAGAATAAAGGGGCACCAATTTAAGGCTGAGATGAAGAGGATTTTGTTTTTCTCTCTGAGGGTTGTGAGTCTTTGGAACTCCTTGCCACACACAGATAGCTGTGGGGACAGAGTCTCTGTATATCTTGAAGGTTGAGATAGTTAGATTTTTGATCACTACGGAAATTAATAGTAATGGAAAAGGGCAGGAAAGTGGATGTGAGGAATGTTGCATCAGCCAAGATCATAGTGAATGGCAGAGAAGGCTTGAAGGGCCAAATGGCCTACTCCTGTTACCATTCCTTATTGTAATTAATACGCCAATGCCCTCTGTCTCCTATAATGAGGCAAAAAAAAACAGGATCAAAGAAAGTCTTGGGAAACAAAAACAACATCTTATTGAACCCTGTGAACTGGTGCTATAGAACTGTGCTCCCCCAGTCTTTTCCCCTCCATCCATAACAGGAATTTTTTTGTTTGTCTACGTCTGTGTGTGTGGCATAGGGGTTTAATAAGGGTTAGAGTTTTAAAGAGCAGTTATATTTTGATAGTTTATAGTTTTGACACCACCCCCCCCTTCTTTAGTTCTGTGTCACCTGGTCCAAATCATAACCCACGGCCTCTCCAATATTGGGTATGTAGCTGACTGCAACAGAACGGCCTGAAACATTTTGCGGACCTTTTAAATGAAAGCTCTATAAGTCACAGTGGTGAGCTGGCAAACATTACTCCAGTAAAGAGCTGTACTTAACCCATTATATTCCAGAAGCACAGTGTGTGATTGCATTGATAAAAGCCCATAAGAGCACACCTTATATGCTCTTTTTACACTTTCAAGAAAAGATCAACATTTCAAACTTTCCTTCATATGATCACTTCTCTCTTTCACGCTTCATTGTCAATAAATGAATATTGAGTAAGCAACAATCTGAGTCACAAAGCCTTGAATCACTGGTTTTACAGCTGGCAGGCAGATACTTATGCTCAGTCTTGAGAAGCAGCTGGGTGCCATAGCGTCTCACTTGGTCAGCTTTCACTTCATTTTGAAGCTGGTGTGTTCGCATTATCACACGACTCAGTCTTTAATCAGCATCTGTTGTTTGTTCCTTGGAAAACAGGGCCACAAAGCAAGAGTGGAGGGAGTCAAGGGTGCAGGGCCGTGGCAAAAGATACTTGCAGAGAGCCTGTCCAGTTTTCATGGGCTGAGCAACCTCCTTTGGAATACTGAATGTCATAGCAGGAGTAGTCCATTCAGCCCCTCGAGTCTGGTTTGCCATTTAATAAGACTGTGGCCTAAACTTCATTTTCCTGCCTATCCCAATAGCGTTGATTCCTTTGTCTATCAACCAAGAATATCCCCTGCTTTCTGGAGAAGATGACACAACAAACTATTGGGATGTGTAGGGCAGTGGCCTAGAGGCAACATCCAAAATCCCCAGGCTATAGTTCTGAGGATGAGGGCTTAAATCTCACCACAACAGGGTGAATTCAATAAAAGAAAGGTTAACCAAACATCATTCCTGTAAGAGATAATGGGAACTGCAGATGCTGGAGAATTCAAGATAACAAAGTGTGAAGCTGGATGAACACAGCAGGCCAAGCAGCATCTCAGGAGCATAAAAGCTGACGTTTCAGGCCTAGGCCCTTCATCAGTGAGGGGGATGGGGAGAGGGTTCTGAAATAAATAGGGAGAGAGGGGGAGGTGGACCGAAGATGGATAGAGGAGAAGATAGGTGGAAAGGAGAGTATAGGTGGGCAGATAGGGAGGGGATAGGTCAGTCTGGGAAGGACAGACAGGTCAAGGAGGCAGGGTGAGGTTAGTAGGTTGGAAATGGACGTGCAGCTTGAGGTGGGAGGAAGGGATAGGTGAGAGGAAGAACAGGTTAGGGAGGTGGGTACAAGCTGGGCTGGTTTTGGGATGCAGTGGGGGGAGGGGATGAGCTGGGCTGGTTTTGGGATGCAGCACTTCCTGCGGTTGCAGGGGAAGGTGCCGGGTGTGGTGGGGTTGGACAAGGGAGTCACGGAGAGAGTGGTCTCTCCTGAAGGCAGACAAGGGTGGGGATGGAAATATGTCTTGAGTGGTGGGGTCGGATTGTAGATGGCGGAAGTGTCGGAGGATGATACGTTGTATCCGGAGGTTGGTGGGATGGTATGTGAGAACGAGGGGGATCCTCTTGTGGCGGTTGTGGCAGGGGCAGGGCGTGAGGGATGTGTTGCGGGAAATGCGGGAGACGCGGTCAAGGGCATTCTCGACCAATGCGGGGGGCAAGTTGCGGTCCTTGAAGAACGTGGACATCTGGGATGTGCGGGAGTGGAATGCCTCATCCTGGGAGCAGATGCGGCGGAGGCGGAGGAATTGGGAATAGGGTATGGAATTTTTGCAGGAGGGTGGATGGGAGGAGGTGTATTCTAGGTAGCTGTGGGAGTCGGTGGGCTTGAAATGGATATTCCTGTAAGCATTGTCACAAAAAGCCCATCCGTCTCAGGAATTCCCTTTAGAAAGGGAAACCTGTGATAAATGCTGCCTGGCCAGCAATGCTGACATCCCATGAACAAAGGAAAAAAATAATCATCCTCTGAAAGCAATCATTTTGCCTCATCTCCATCTTAAAACAGGGACACTTAATCTTAACCAGGACCCTAGTTTAGCATCTGCTAGAAAAGAAAAAATCATCCCAGTATCCACTAGCAAGTCCCTTCAGGATCTTAATTGTTTCAATATGGTCACCTCTCACTCTTCTAAACTACAATGTTTACAGGCTTCATCTGTTTAGCTTTCTGCATAAGACAAGCTTTCCCCTCAGCAATGAGCTGGGTAAACTTTCTCTGAAATGCTGCTAATGCCACTAGAACCTTTTTCAAATGAAAAGACCCAAATTTTACACAGTGCTCCAGATGAGGTCTTGGCAATTGGCAAGCTGCAGTGAATTTTCCCTTTGAGGCCATAAGTTGCAGGAACAGAAGCATTCAATGGCATCATGGCTAATCTGGTAATCCTCAACTCCACTTCCCTGCCTTTTCTCAGTAACTCTTGATTGCCTTACAGACTGAAAATCGCAGCTTAAATATACAACAATCTTTGTTTTAACCAGAGCGTTATGAACTGGCACTCTCGATAAACTGGCAAAAATTATATACCTAAATTACAGGAATCATCGAATCCCTGCAATGTGGAACCAGGCCCTTCGGCCCAACAGGTCCACACCAATCCTCAGAGCATCCCACACAGACCCATTCCCCCTATAATCCACCTAATCTACATGTCCCTGAACACTTTGGGCAATTTAGCACAGCCAATCCACCTCGCCTGCACTTCTTTGGAGTGTGGAAAGAAACCGGAGCACACAGAAGAAAAAACAGACACGGGGAGAATGTGCAAACTCCACACAGATGGTCATTCAAGGGTGGAATCAAATTCAAGTCCCTGGCACTGTGAGGCAGCAGTGCTAACCACTGAGTGACTGTACCACCCCTAGGAAAGTTTCATATACTATTGTGATGTCCGAGTAGTCAGGTGAGGCTGTGAGTGAGAAGGCTCTCTGCCAGTAAGTTTTATTTAAGGCAAATTACCTTTATTATTTAAGTGATTTATGCTGTAAGTAATGTATCACAGTGATGTGTATACCCCCTGCATCACGTTTCTATTACTTACTGCGTATTTTTACACTGATTATGTGGATCTCTTGATCAATCAGAATATCTGATCATGTGGCACACTCCTAGTCCCATAGGAGGTAACAAGGTGTCGAGCTGGATGAACACAGCAGGCCAAGCAGCATCAGAGGAGCAGGAAAGCTAACGTTTCGGGTCTGGACCATTCTTCAGAAAAAAAAAGAAAAAAAAACCCGAGTCTCATAGCAAATGAGATAGCAAATGTTTGCTCCACTTAAAAACCTCGCCTCTGTTGCACTCTGCAGTAAAGAATTCCACAGATTCACTGCCGTCTGACAGAAGACATTCCTCTTCATTTGTGTTAAATGGGCAACCCTATACTCTGAGATTATGACCTCTACTCCTAGGCTCTCCCACAAAGGGAATGCATCTCTGCATCTATCCTGGCCCTACATTCTATTCCTGTTGCATTAAACAACACTCCTATTTTTCTTCCTTGTCACTTGCTAAACCTGCATACCTACTCTTACGATTCAATTACCAGGGCACCCAGATGTCTCTAGACTGTCAGGTTCTGCAAACGTTTTCCATTGACACCAAAATAACTGGTGTAGTGGACAGCGAAGAAGATTATCTGAGTACAACAGGGATCTTGATCGGATTGGTCAATGGGCCGAGGAGTGACAGATGGAGTTTTAGATGAATATGAAGTGTTGCATTTTAGTAAGGCAAATCAGGGCAGGGCTTATACAGTTAATAGTTGGGCCCTGGGGAGTGTTGCTAAACAAAGAGGCCTAATGTTGGAGGTGCATGGTCCTTGAAAGTGGAGTTGCTGATAGACAGGGTAGTGAAGAAAGTGTTTAGTACGCCTGCCTTCATTGGTCATAGCTTGGCGATGGAGTTGCGACATCATGTTGTGGCTGAACAGGACACTGGTAAGATCACTTTAAGGATACTACATACAATTCTAGTCACCATTTTTTGGAAGGATGTTGTTAAACCTAAGATCGTTCAGAAAAGATTTACAAGAATGTTGCTGGGTTGGAGGGTTTGAGCTACAGGAAGAGGCTGAATAGGCTGGGGCATTTTTTCCTGGCGTGTCAGGGACTGAGGGGTGATCTTTTAGAGGTTTATAAAATCATAAGGGATATGGCCAGGGTGAATAGCCAACATCTTCTCCCAGGTGGGGAGTCCAAAATGAGAGGGCATAGATTTAAAGTGAGAATGGAATGATTTAAAAAGGACCTGAGGGGCAACATTTTCGCGCAGAGGGTGGTGTGCATATGGAACGAGCTGCCAGTGGAGGCTGGTAAAAATTACATTTTAAAGGCATCTTGGTGGGTATATGAATAGGACGGTTTTACAGTATGGGCCAAATTCTGGCAAATGCCAGTAGGTCAGATTGGGAATCCCGGTCGGTGCGGACGAATTGGACCGAAGGGTCTATTTCTGCACTATATTACTCCATGATTTTTTTATTCTTCATGCTAAAGTGGACAAGTGCACATTTCCTCACATTAAGCTCCATTTGCCAATTTTTTTTCCCACTCATTTAACTGACCCTTAATTCTTAGTTCTGTGGCACATATTCAAATAACAGTGAAAATCCATTCTACCAGATGTACTGGTTCTCTTATATTAAACCATTTTTATTCAATCCTCAAAGAGCTTTAAAAATATTAGTGAAGCACAATTTTCCTCTCACAAAGCCATTTTGTCTCCACCTGATCACATTATGACTTTCCACCTTAGTATCCACCTTAACAATGGATTCTCGCAAATTTCCTATGACAAATGTCAGGCTCACTGGCCTATAATTTTGTAGTTTCTGTCTGCCTCCTTTCTCACGTAAAGTTGTTTCAGTTCCAATCCTTCTCTCCCAACAACATGTAGCATAATTTTATATGTTTCTCCCTAACATAAAAAAATCCCACAAAAACATACATTGCTAGAGGAACTCAGCATGTCTGGCAGCATCTGTGGAGAGAAAGCAGAGTTAACATTTCAGGTCTACTGAGCCTTCTTCAGAACTGATTGTAGCTAGGAAATGTTGGTATATGCTGAAGACGGGATGGTGGTGGAGGTGGTGGAGCCCAGAAAGAGAAAACAATTGTTGGACAAAGGAACAGGTAAAAGTCAGCCTAGGAGAATCAATAGCAACTAATGGAGACCAACAGTAGCTGACAGTGGATAGCAGCCTACAAGGCCTGGTGTGTGGGGTTAGGGTAAAGACATGGAAGAAGGGGCTCAGGCCCTAAAATTATCAAACTCGATATTGAATCAAGAACCTGCAAGGTCCCCAAGCAAAAAATGAGTTGCTGTATCCCACGTTAGCCAATATTTTGTTTTCAAACCTTTGAGCAAATTTTCAAATTGTCTTCACCGCAATACATACGAATCTATTCCTGCAATAATGCAGTTATGGCAGATGTCTGAAGAAGGACAAAGGCTCGAAAGCTTGTGTTTTCAAATAAACCTGTCAGACTATAACCTGGTGTCATGGAATTTCTGACCTTGTCCACCCAGTCCAACACCGGCACCTCCACATCATTTTATATGCCAGCAACTTTCCAGACACAGCACACAATAGCCACGCATTTCTGAAAATCAACGATTTTTTTTCTGTGTGCTTAAGTCTGTTAAGTTACTAGGCTTTGCGGTTCTTCTACAATATTACATTAATACCGATGGCAGTCCTTTTGCCAATCTCTCCATCATTGCATCACTAAAGTTTTAATGATGTTGTGAATTCTGCAGTTTGTTCTGGCATAACTCCTATGCTGAAAAAGAAAATGCTCATAACTTAAAAATGTGAAAATTAAGAGGATGGGAAAAGGTAGGAAAATCCTACAATGTGGAAATATTAGTTGTAATCTCTCATCTCACTTTTTGGAAATAATTTTAAAATACTAATAGTGGATACTGTCATTCCCCATTCACTCAATCAAAGAAAGACTAAAACTGCAGCAAATCTCCCCTTGTGCTCGTCTGTTCCAGTGGTAATATCCTGGGCCCAATATGTAACCCTCAAACAAAATCACTCACAATCTGGTGGTCAGTCACATTGTGAATTTATGGGATCTTGCAGTGCGTAAACTGGCTGCTGCTTCAGGAATCTCTGAAGAAGGGCCTAGGCCCGAAACGTCAGCCTTCCTGCTCCTCTGAGCAGCTCCTTGGCCTGCTGTGTTCACCCAGCTCTACACCTTGTTATCTCTGCTGCTTTAGGACATTCTTTTCACACAGACCATTTTCTTTTGCTCATAAAAGTCGAAAGAAAACTCTGAAACACATTCACTTCTATATCCTCAGGGTTTTTTCTCCTGTTGTCACAGCAACAGCCAGAAGCTTAATCACCGACATCTTGAAATTCCAGGGCAAGGCGATAATTCCTCCAACGTCCCGGCGTGCCGCGCGGCCTGCCAGCCCTCCGGAATCCCGGCGTGCCGCGAACTGGCCGGTCCTCTATCGTCCCGTCATGCCCGTGAACATGGCCACAACGAGGGAAGATGTGGGCGACGAGAGGGATAGTCAAGCGGTGGAGCTGGGAGCCACCTTGAGCCTGGAAAGTATCCTTTGCTGAGCTCGCTGCTGTGTCCGGCCGCGCCGTGTGAACCGCAGATTCCCGTCTCGATTCAGGGGCCCGGAGAAGCCCCAGGGGAGAGCTGTCCCTGGAACAAGGATTACGTGTCAGTGCCCAGAGTGGGTTGGAGGCCGCGGGAGCAGGGGGTGCTAGGAGGGCGAGAAGGGGTGGGCCAGTGAGGAGAGAAGGAGGTGGAGGTGGAAGTGGAGGTGAGCCGATGGGGAAAGGAATGCAGGGGGTATCACCCCCCCCCACCCCTAATTGTGGAAGGGGCAGGAGGGGGAGAACCTGGCGGGGAGGTGGCGAAGGGGCGACCCCGTGGGGAAAGGGAGAGTTAGAGAATCCCGGTGGGTGGGGTGAAGGGGATGGCAAAAGAAGAACCAGATGATGTGACAGAGGGTGGGTAAACCATGGAGGGAGTGCAGAGAGGTTGACCATTGGCAGGGACTTGGGGGTGGTTGGAAAATGATGTCCCTCCCTCAGCTGGAGCCCTTGTACAGCTGCCACAGCAAGACCGGATCAAATATGCTTTCAAGAAAAGACTTTCCTGGCATACGTTCCTTGGCACCATTCATTCATTTATGTAGATTACTTTCAGCGTTTTGCTGCTTTTGAGTGAAGCAGCTAACACTTGTTATTCACATCTTATTTTCCTCAATGTCTGGATTCTAGTCCTGCAGATCATTAAGGACTCTCAGCAACAACATGGCCTGCGACATGAAGACTACCAAAGATACAGGTGGTTGGATTATGACACTCTGATGCTTGTTTGTAAACAGGATAGCTGTATCTACAGGATATAGAAGTTGGCTTTACGTTGTGTGACCAGTTATATCTATATGACAAATTGGCACAGCAGGGATCTATCATGTAAGGAAATGTCAGCCACAGTTTGCTGCAGTGCAAATGGTATAGAAAAATACCATAATGTTGATGCACTCTCCCCAAAATTGCCCAACTGTATTTTTGTTTGTTTGGGGTGGTGAGTTTACAGAGTAGCCTGATTCATATACTTTTACTAGAATAGCTAGATTTTGTGACAAAGTACTATGGAGCACATTCTCCACCTTTGCATGTAAATAGTATCCTTTGCTGAGCTCGCTGCTGTGCCGGGCCATGGGGTGTGAACCACTGATTCCCGTCCCGATTCAGGGCCCGGAGAAACCCCAGGGGAGAGCTGTCCCTGGAAGAACGATTATGTGTCAGTGCCCAGAGTGCGTTGGAGGCCAAGGGGGCAGAAGGACAGGGAGTGCTAGGAGTGGGAGATATATCCTTCTCCAATGAAGGGTTCGCCCTCTGTTCCCATTTCTGAAATTATGTATTGATATGGGAACTGACCATACATTACAGGCCAGTGACTTCCCACTTAAACCAATATGCCTCTCCCTCCTTCCAAAGCCAATTAAATTACAGAAATTTAGGATCTTGCTAATTCACTTTGTTTGATAAGCAGCCCAAAGACACACTCAAACTTCGGAGGTATTGTGGGAAGTGCCATCGCTTAGTATTGGTGATCTTTATTTGCATAGAATGGTAGCATCTGTACAGTACAGAAAAAAAACTATTCAGCTAAAGTATTTTCATACTTTGTGCTACTCTTTCTCAATCCTTTTATGCTTTAGAATGATCGTTGATTTGTCCTTGTAAATAGAAATCTCATGGTCAAAACCTGAATAAGTTATGAAGGTATATGACCAAAGACAGATAAATGCTGTTGA
Source organism: Stegostoma tigrinum (assembly GCF_030684315.1). Classification (NCBI taxonomy): domain Eukaryota; kingdom Metazoa; phylum Chordata; class Chondrichthyes; order Orectolobiformes; family Stegostomatidae; genus Stegostoma; species Stegostoma tigrinum. The sequence goes on along the minus strand of NC_081375.1, from coordinate 53,045,391 downwards.
GGCACAGATCAACCATGATCTGACTCGTTGAATTGATTTGAGAGCCTGATTGGTCTGAGCACTAAACATTTTGTGAACCTTCTGAGTTGAACCTAAATGCTATTTTTAAACTAAAATTGAGCAGGGATTTTCTTTGTGCTGAAGACCAAAGGCTTTCTCAGCTTTCCACACTTCGTTTGAAAAGCCCCTGCTTCCTCCTTTAATCTGCTTGGGCATTTGGCTTACACCATGCTTTTCCTTCATCACTTGCAAACGTTTACCACCAATCCTCTGGTGGATGGGCATAATTTTTGGCTTCATGTATGTGAGCATACAATTCTCTATATTTAGCCATGTACAGGCCGGTCTCACTCAATGTGCTTTAACCTTGAGGCTGTTAATTTTTGGAGGTGTTGAGGACAATGATCATGTGTCTTCTATTAATTGGGATATACCATTGTATGTCAATAATCCACTCAAAACTGTTTTTCTTTCCTACAGCTAACTTCTGAAATGTGAGGAAGTTGCTGGAGTCAAAAACCCATGTAAATATGTGTAAAAGTGGGGATTGAATTGTTGTCAAAAACCTGACACAGACTGGGTGGGCTGTGTGACTCTGTTCTATGCTGTGAGTTAATGGTGGTTCAGTTATTTGCCCCTCTTCCACCCCTGGAGGTGTTGTGGTTATTCTCCATTGTTGTGTATGCACATCTGCATTAGTGTTGCGGTCAGCTATTTGGCAGCAGCTCCTGTACCATTTCTGGATTTATGCTGGAGGGCTGGCTGTGCCTACACTAACTGCTTCTCTGTGCTTGCCTGTAGGGGTTACTGTTCACGCAGACTCCGCCGCCTCAGGAAGGCACTTGGCTTTAAAATGGGAAACAAACATAAGTTCACAGGCAAGAAGGTCACGACGGAAATCCTGTCAGATAACAGGTAAGAGACTGTAAAACTATCAATCTTGTTTTCATCGCCAGTAGACGGGTGTCCATAAAAAGCTAGAGTCTGGGCCGGGCTGGAGGGAACCTTTGGCTGCGTAGTTTTTATTGTTGGTGGCTCTCGGTGAATAACCTGAGATGCTTCCAATCTCCTCCTCAATTTCCATGTGAGACACTATGATCAGGTACATCCAACTTTGCTGAGATAGAACGGAGCTAATTTAGTACTTCATATGGCCGATACGCTAGCACGTCTGCACAAATACATTTGTTTGAAATGAATTAAAAAGCGCTCTCTACAGAGATATTGTTATTCCAGAGCAAGGAAGTATTTACTGTTTTATAAGGAGCTGTGCACAATAAACTGTTGTGTGGCTATGCTTTGCTGTTGCTGGAAATTAACGCAAGCTGGCAGAACACATTCCCCTAGTTCCACCTGCTCATTTCTAGAGAGTTACTAGGACTCTTAGTACTTGACACTGCCACCAGTGAATTCCACCATGTCTGCTGCAAAGTGACCAGTAATACAGCTGTTGGAAAAATTCAGATCAGAAGTCATTGCCCAAATAAAATTTCTAATTGTTTTAAACACAGTGGGTAAAGTAACCTGATGGGGACTGAGGTTTTGATGTAGGGTTTATCCATTGCTGAGGCAGCAGAGCTGAGAAAAATAATTATCTTTCCTAAATCTCTGAGCAAGGGGGAAGAAAGCATGTTGAAGAAGGGTCCAGACCTGAAACGTCAGCTTTCCTGCTCCTCTGATGCTGCTTGCCCTGCTCATCCAGCTCTACACCTTGTTATCTTTGAGTAAAACAACATTGGGGCTGTAGGTGTTCAACCGTAGACCCTCGGACAACCTCTCCCTGGAGATCCGACTCTCTACAGCCAAGAAATACAATCTTACTGATGTTATACTTCCTACTTGTTTTTCGTTCAAATTACCACAGCCTGGGTGATTTTGAAGTAACTGCTTCAGTGCTGTTGCCTCATTGTTTAATCAACCTCAAATCACAATCTGTTGCTGATGTTCCTTGAACTGTCTGCAAATGAACAAATGTTTTAATTCATAGATGTATGATTTGTTGTTTTTGTGGCTCCATGCTGCGTGCGCAATGAGGATAGAAACCTTGGATACGCACTTGATGTATTGGTGGTAATATATTCCATCAGTTTATCGAGGCTAACGATGGATGTACCTCAGAGTGAAGGACTGCAACAATCTGTATCTTGGCTAGTCACTTAGCAGACCTTCTGATGAGCCATTTGCTTGCCAATTACTTTGATTTCAATACCTGTGGCTTGTTGCCCATGAAACTAAAAAACATCCAAAACGCTTCCCTAAAGTGCTGTTGGTCCAGAATATACACCGGTCCAAAGAAGATAGCATGGGTAATTAAGAGAGGTTTTAAGGAGAACCTTAACTGAAGGATAGAGCTGGAGATGTTTTGTAAATTTTTTGCAATTTAGAAGGAGGCATATCCAGACATTCGAGCAGGAATGGCTGCCGAAGATGGGGCTGAGGGAATTTCCGTGGATCGCCCAGCTCCAGATTACTGCTTAAACTATACATTGTGGCAGATGTTTTAAGAACTGTGCGAGTAGCTATAGTTAGAGTAGTGTTTAATGTTGTGGATGTTGACTATGTTGAATCTACTGATGGATGTGCAGTGCCCTATCTAATCCAGCCCCTCCTGTGTTTAGGTATTTGCTGCTAGTTCTAATGGACGCTGAGCGTGCCTGGAGTTATGCCATGCAGTTAAAACAGGAGGCGAATACTGAACCACGTAAGCGCTTCCATCTGTTCTCTCGGCTCCGGAAAGCTGTCAAACACGCCGAGGAGTTGGAACGTCTGTGTGAGAGTGACCGTGTTGATGCAAAAACAAAATTGGAAGCACAGGTAAACTGAATAGGGGAGGGAGTCAGCTCTGAGGAGTCAAAGCTTCAGCAGTTTATCTCATTTTCAAGGGAGGCAGTGGCGGTTTAGTCCTTAGGTCTCAGAGCTTTTATATTTTGGGAGGATTTTGATGTTGTTTAACAGCTGTGCTGTCTGCATCACTTTTTTTTTGTTTCCGGCAGCCAGTTTCTTTATCCCTGCTCAAGCTCTCATTAAACAGAGAGCCTCCCTGCCCTGCTCTACATAGAAACAAAAAAGTAGAAGCAGGAGAAGGCCATTTGACTCCTTGTTCTGCCATTCATTTTGATCATGGCTGATCTCTGCACTCAATACCCTAATCCTGTCCTCCCCCATATCCCTTGAGCCGTTTAGACATAAGGGTTACATCCATCCCGTTGAAAACACAAAATATTTTGTCCACTTACCGCTGTCAGGATGAGGAAGGTTCTCCTCATTTCAGTCTCAAGGTTTACCCCTTACCCTTAAACTTTTACCCCTGGTTCTCGACTGCCCCACCTTTGGAAATATTCTTCCTGCACCTAACCTGTTTAGTCTGGCAGAATTTTATGGATTACTGAGATTCCCCCCCTCCATCCTTTAAACTCCAGTGAATACACTCCTAACCAGTTCAATCTCTCCTCAATGTCAGTCCTGTCAAAGCAGGAACCAATTTGGTAAATCTTTGCTGCACTCCCTCTCCAGCAAGGACAAGCTTCCGCAGATAAGGAGACCAACACTTCGCACAGTATTTTAGTATGTGGCCTCATCAATATCCTGTACAGCTGCAGCAAGACATCCCTGTTTCTGTCCTCAACCTCTCACTGTGAAGGCCTATGTTTTGCCGCCTTTACTGCCTGCTGCATTTGCAGCCTTACTTTCACTGGTGCACGAGAACACCCAGATCTCATTGAGTATTTCCCTCTGAATTTACAGCAATTCAAATAACTTGCCTTCCTATTTTTGCTACCAAAAGTGTGTAATATTTATCCACATTATACTACATCTGCCATGCATTTGTGCACTCACTCAGCCTGTCCAAATCACACTGCAACATCGCAGTAGCCTCCTCACATTCACCCTTTCACCCAGCTTTGTATCATGTGCAAGTTTTGAGATATTTTGTTTAGGTCCCTCATCCTAAACTATTAACATATATTGTTGGTAGCTAGGGTTCCTAGCACCAGTCCCTGCAGTACTCCACTGGTCTCTGCCTGTCATTCCCACTCTGTGTTTCCTGCCTGCTAACCAATTTTCTATCCGTCTCAACGTACTCACCCCCAATCCCATGTTCTTTAGTTTTACACTTTAATCTCTCAGGTGGGACTTTGTCGAAAGCCGTCTGAAAGTCTAAATAAAGCATGTCCCCTGGCTCCCCCAATTACCTCGACTAGTTACATCCTCGAACAAACTAGATCTGTCAACATGATTTCACTTTTGTAAATTCATGCTATTTGTGTCTGACTTGTGCTGCTATTTTATACATGCTCTGCTATAAAATCCTCGATAATGGACTGTAGCATATTCCCCACTACCAACATCAGACTCACTGGTCTGTAATTCCCTGTTTTCTCTCTACCTCCCTTTTTAAATAGTGGGGTTACAGTAACTGTCCTTCAATCTTTTGGAGCTGTTCCAGAGTCTAAAGACTCTTGGAAGATGACCACCAATGCATCCATTGTTTTGAGGGCCATTTCCTCAGTACTCTGGGATTTGGATTGATCAGGCCTTGGGGATTTATCAGCCTTCAATCCCATCAATTTCCCCAACACGATTTCTCTATTAAAATAGATTTGCTTGATCCTCCTCCTCGCTAAAGCCTGCATTCCCCATCATTTCTGGTGCGTTATTCATGTCCTCCTTTTGTGAAGGCAGAAGTAAAGTATGAATTTAGTTGGTCAGCCATTTCTTTGTTCCACATTATAAAATTCCCTGTTTCTGACTGTAAGGGAGCTATGTTTTTTTTTGCCCATCTTTTCTCTTGACACGCCTTGTTGAAACTTTTATAGTCAGGTCTTATGTTCCCCACAAGCTTACTGTCAGACTCTATTTTCCTTCTTAATCAAGCCTTTGGTTTTCTTTTGCTGATTTCCAAACTGTTTCCAATCCTTGGGTCTGTTGTTTTTCCCTTACCATTTTGTATGTTTTTTAGAAGCTCCCTTCTTAAATTGTGGTTTGGTCAATGTTCTGTTTGTACTTTTGCACCAGACAGGAACTTTTGTGCCAGTCAGGAATAAACAATATTTATGATTCACCCATTCTCTTTGAGTGTTTGCCATCGCCTATCCACTGTCATTCCTTTCAGTAACATCCCTGGGTCTCAGAATCAACCACTTCCCTCTCCTTCTTGATGAATTCTATCATGTAATGGCTGCTCATCTCCAAAGGGTGTCTCTCAACTACATCACCAAATATTCCTTTCTCACTACATCATACTCAGTCTAAGATGGCCTGTTCTCTCGTTGGTTCCTCGACATATTGGTGCAGAAAACCATTCCATATACACTCCAGGAAGTCTTCCTCTATGGTATTGTGACTGAGTTAATCATCCAATCTATATACAGATTAAAGTCACCCATAATTACACAGATGTTCCATTACCATGTGCATCTCTGATTTCCTGCTTAATGCCGTTTCCAACATCACCACACTTCAATGAGCGTATGTCATCGCCGACCAATGAGTTTCGTCCCTTGGTATTTCTCACTTTTACCCACGCAGATTCTACATTGTCTGAGCTGACATATATTGTGTTTAAATCTTCTGTAACCAGTAATGCAACTCCACTGCCTTTTCCTTTTTTGTCTGTCATTCCCAAATATGTCTTGGTAATCCCAACTAAATCATGCCGGTTTATATCTACTTTTATGATAAATTCATCCATTTTATTTCAAATGCCCCATGCATTCAGACACACAAACTTCAAGCTTATCTTTTAAATGTGCCTTCTCCCATTCTCACCATTTTGTTTTTACTGTGGCCTTGTTTGATTCTGGCCTTTGTTTTCTCTTTGTATCACTTCTCTTATTCCCCTTTCGGTCTTCTGTTCTTGTACCCTTCCTCTGACTCCTTGCATAGGTTCCCACCCCCCTGCCCACTTAGTTTAAATCCTCCCCAGTCCTTCTAGCAAATACCCCCCCAGGGCATCAGTCCCAGCCCTGCCCAGGTATAACATGTCCAGTTTGTACTGGTTCCAACTCCCCACCGCTATGCCCTAATGCCCCAGGAATCTGAAATCCACCCACAAAAACCAACTCTTTAGCCACATGTTCATCCAATATATCCTGCTATTTCTACTGTGACTAGCGTGTGACACCCTGGGAGAGAAGATGCCATTCTGGGAGTTTGTTTGTGGCTACAGAAATGCCTATTAATTCCCCTAACAACTTAATCTCGTCTAACTATTGCATTCCCATACTTTTGCTCCTCCGGTGTGCTGCACAGCCAACTGTGGTGCCTTGAATTTGGCTGTTCCTGTTTTCTCCTGAGAGGCTGTTTCCTCCAACAGTATCCAAAGTGATATATCTGTTTTTCATGATGGTGTCCGCAGAGGGTTTCTGCAGTGTCTGCCTAGTGCTGTTACTCTGCTGTGGTCACCCATTCCCTTTCTGCCTGTGGAGTCTTAGCCTTTGGTGTGACCACTTCTCTGTTCATGATTCTCTCAACTTCCCAGATAGTCAACAGTGTCTGCAGCTGCTACTCCAGCTCCAAAACCCAGACTTCCAGGAGTTGCAGCTGGAGACACGAGCTGTCCGCATGCTGGTCCCAAGCACTGGAAATGTGCCTGGCTTTCCACATGGAGCAGCAGGAGCACGTTGCGGGCTTAAACTTTCTTTCTATGACTTAACCTCAACCCTTTTGGAACAAGAAATAGTATCAATTTCTCCAGAATCCCTTTTTCCCGTATTCCTTGTTACTACAGAATGCAGCCCTTAGAAATTATAAAGCAATAAAAGTTGTAAAGATTTACCTGACCTTGCCTACTAATTATAAAGCAGCTCTCTTCCTTGGAGATTCAATTCCGGCAGTAGGGTAAGACCAGTGGTTTTTCTGTGATGTCATAGTACATAGAACTGTACAGCACAGTACAGGCCCTTCAGCCCACAATATTGTGCTGAAATTTTACCCTAAACCTAACGTCTATCTAACCTCCATCCCTACATTATACTATCATTCAAATGCATATCTAATAGCGACTTAAATGACCCTAACGAGGCTGCCTCTACTACCCTCTCTGGCAATGCATTCCACGCCCCTACAACCGAGTAAAGAACCTACCTCTGACGTTCCCCCGATATCTACCTCCTTTCACTTTAGAACTACGCCCTCGGGTAATAGCTACCTCCACCCTAAGAAAAAGTCTCTGGCTGTCCACTCTATCTATACCTCTGATCAATTTGTACGCCTCTATCCAGTCACCTCTCATCCTTCGTCATTCTAAAGAGAAAAGCCCTAGCGCTCTCAGTCTTTCCTTGTAAGACCTTCCCTCCATTCCATGCAACATCCTGGTAGATCTCCTCTGCACCTTTTCCAAAGCTTCCACATATTTCCTGTAATGAGGCGACCAGAACTGGACACAATACTCCAGATAATAAAATGTGAGGCTGGATGAACACAGCAGGCCAAGCAGCATCTCAGGAGCACAAAAGCTGACGTTTCGGGCCTAGACCCTTCATCATTATTATCTTGGAATTCTCCAGCATCTGCAGTTCCCATTGTCTCTATCTACAATACTCCAGATATGGCCGAACCAGGCTTTTGTATAGCTGGAGCATAACGTCACGGCTCTTGAACTCAATCCCTCTAAGGAAACCCAACACACTGTACACCACCTTAACAACTCTCCATGTGGGTAGCAGCTTTCAGGGAACTGTGGACATGAACTCCAAGATCTCTCTGCTCCTCCACACTGCCAAGAATCTTTCCATTCACCCTGTATTCTGCTTTCAAGTTTGTCCTTCCAAACTTAATCACCTCACACTTTTCAGGGCTAAACGCCGTCTGCACTTTTCAGCCCAGCTCTGCATCCTATCAATGTCCCTTTGTAACCTAGAACAGCCCTCTGCACAATCCACAACTCGACCCACCTTCGTATTGTCCCCGAACTTACTAATCCACCCTTCCACTCCCACATCCAAATCATTTACAAAAATCACAAATGGAAGAGGACCCAGAACAGATCCTTATGGTACACCACACGTAACAGAGCACCATGTTGAATATTTTCTGTCCACTACCACCCTTTGCCTCCCCGTCCCCTTGCTCCATATTCCCTCCATCTCCCCCCTCTCTGTTTCATCCTTCCCTACCCCGCTCCATATTTCCCCTCCATCCGTATTCGTCATTCGTTGCTTTTTCCCGTCAAGTAGGACACTTCCCAGACAGCGTCGTGGTGAAGCAGACTACAAGGATACCCTTTCTACATTAAGGGATGCACCCCATCTTCTCAAACAGGAGACTGTAACTCTACAGAATTGTCAGATGACTGTTGTCATGACTCACAAGGGTCAACCTGCTATTGCAGATTTATCACAAAATTTAAAGATTTAATGACAAGTATATGACTTACCTGATTTTCAGACCTAGGTTGATAGAGAGCTCAGATCAGGTTTCTGTACTGAACAAGGATGCCTATTTAATAATACAAATAAACCATCATAAACTATCAGAGTTTAACACTACTAATTAAAACTGTAATCCCCTTATAATCCGTTTTACTTTTAGAAGCAGCTATTTATGATGCTTGTTGTGGCAATCAGGTTACTTTCAAACCATGCAACTCTACTTTTAAACCGCCAGTTTTAAAACAATTCTTTCTTATTTCACTACACAAATTTTAAAGCACAAAAAAATGAAAAGACACAGTTGTTAGACAGTGGATTCGTGCTGGCATAGTTTATACCGCCACGAGAGCTGCCAGTCCAGAAATAAGTTGTCGACGGCACGGTGGCTCAGTGGTTAGCACTGCTGCCTCACAGTTCACAGGACCTGGGTTCGATTCCAGCCTCGGGTGACTGTGTGGAGTTTGCACATTCTCCCCATGTCTGCATGGGTTTTTGCCAGGCCCTCCAGTTTCCTCTCTCAGTCCAAAGACGTGCAGGGTAGGTGGATTGGTCATCCTAAATTGTCCATAGTGTTCAGGGATGTTTAGGTTCAGGGAAATAGCTATGGAAAATGCAGGAATGGAATTGTGAGATGGATCTGGGTGGGATCCTATTCAGAAGGTCTGTGTGGTCTTCTTGGGCTAAATGGCCTGTTTCTACACTGTGGGGGTTCTATGATAGGTATGTCTGTCCCATGATGTGACAGGGGGGTGACTTATTGCAGACATGAGTGAGAGGTCCTGGAGAGACATCAGTGCCTGGTCAGAAGAGACCAAAGCCTGCATGGAATCAGCACGCAGATTCAGTGGTGTCACCATGTCTGTCTGCTGTTGATTCTGTGTATTGTGCACCTTCATGTTCACCACCCAGCAGTGTGAAGCTGCTGTTAACACTTTGCCTGTGATCTCTGTTTTGTTACTTGATTTGATGGACTAAAGTCTCATATTGCTCTGTTGCTTGATGCTGCATCATAGCGGATGCTTCCTGTGCTGACTGCTTTGCATTTATTTCAGGCATACACTGCCTATCTTAAGGGCATGCTGAGTTTCGAGCTACAGGATTGGAAAGGTGCTATGCAGGCTCTGCATAAATGCAAGTGAGTGATTTTTTTCATCTTTATAGCAGCACTCCTTTGTGTTCATCATCTCAATGTGTGACTCTCTTCTATGCCTTCCATTTCCCTGTCAATAACATGCCATGGTTTTGCTTCTATTGGTTCTGAGTTAGAGGTTTTTTTAATTGGTTCTGGGAATGTGGCCACTGTTGACATTCTGCATTTCTTGCCATCTCTAGTTTCCAGAGATGGTGATGATGAAATACCGCCTGGTAGCTCTTCAGCTTTTATGTTGATGACAATCCACAACAGGGTTAAACTGGTTATTCAATGAAAACATAACTGTCCCAGTGGATTTGTCTGTAATTTCAAAAAAATGGATTTTCATGTTATTGCTGTTTTTATTCTCATTTATAAATATTGCAGGGTAGAGAAGTGTTGTTAAAGTCAGCTTAGTGAGTCAGTCAGTCATATTACAGCCAGTGTGTTGCAGTGACAGCAAGACTAGGTGCACGTCACTTGCAGATGTACCAATTGAATGGTGTTAACCTTCTTGGGTTGTTATAATAGTACCGTTCTGACTTGAGCCTCATATTGTGGGGAACATTGAGTGGCTTATCAACTGACATCACATTGCAGAAGTCAAACCCATGCCCCATTCCAGCTACATTATTGATTAACCTGGTTAGTGGTGATGCACGTTATAAAGATGTTGGGAGAGACAGGGAACTTGTGGAAATTTTGGAAAAGTGTTCAGAACTTCACTTGAGATGTTTGTTCCTTAGTAGTCAGTAGTCCAAGCCTGGATGGTAACCAAGTCATTCCATGGCTGTTGAAGGTATTTCCCTGAATAATGTAGGCGTTGTGTATTCTAAACAACTTGAAAAAACACACTCAATGCCTAGACCAAGGTCTGTTGTCTTTGGTAGCAATCGCTTCAATGCTTCTTCATTTCAAAGTTGGCATTAATCTGAAGTATGGAGGTGGGTGGGACAGGATTTCTCGTGAATGATGTTAGAATAGTAAACGGTTGTAGCATGAATAGAGATCATCCAGCATATTGTATCAATGCCGACCCTTTGAAGGAGCAATTCAGCAAAACCAGTCCCCTGCCTTTTCACCATAGCTCTGTAATTTTTTTTACTGTTAATAATTCAGTTCCCTTTGAAAACCTTGGTTTACCGTAACGTACCCCACCCCACACTCAGACGGTGCATTCCAGTAAAACACTGAGGAAGGGGGTAGGTGTGCATTTGAATCACCTTTTTAGAAGTTTCAGTAGAAGGGATAATTACCTGTTTTTTTTCCAGTCTATCTACTGGCAGCAGGTACTGCTAACATCTGCGGATTAATATGCTAACATCTACAGATTGATATGTCCTTGATTTAATCTGTTTACTATAGACAGTTTAACATGAAACAGTTTTTTTTGTTCTGGAAGTAAGGATAGCTGACAAATCTACTCCTTGAGCTACCAAAGCTGAAAACTTGGTCGTCCAGCAGATCTGTGGCCAGTGCTGCCAGTTGTTTATTCACAGCTATGGTATTCTATATAATGGTGAGAATAAAAACTGGTACAGTGTAACCATGCAGTACCATTTCATTGTCCACAGACCTTTTTGATCAGAGTTTTCACATCGTGCTGACTTTTTTTTTCAATTTGAACGTGCAAAATAAATCATTAAAACCATTGCATTCAACTGGAATAAAATCTTTCTCAGGCAATGTATGTACATAAGCAATACGTCCCATTTGCCTCACCCCACCATTGCTTGTTATGCCTTCAGCCATCTTGGCCCCAAGCTCTGGTATTCTCTCTCTAATCTCTGTGTCCCTTTATCTCCCTCGTATTTAAAAGTTTACGTTCAAGTCTACCTTCCCGTTGTTTGTGAAACAAGTCACTTTACAAAAGACAGTTTTTACTTTTTCTCTTTAGTCTGGTCTCCCAGTATCAGTTTTTTTTTGTCTGACTACCCAACTGGAGCATCCTGCAGAGTTTTACCATCTTAGAGCACTGTATTGATGCAGATTGTTGGTGAAAAGCAATAAGCAGTGTCAAAAGTTGCGTAATGGTGACAGTCTGTTATATCCATCATTAAGCAGGACCAGTTAAGTTCTTGCATGTCTGCGTGCAGCACTTCTTCAGTGCCAAGCTAAATGGAGTTTGGAAGTTTTGACCCTAACTTTCCTTTGTGTTTGACAGGACAATCTATGAAAAGTTAGCTAGCGCATTTACAGATGAACAGGCAGTACTATACCATCAGCGTGTGGAAGAGATCTCACCCAACATACGTTACTGCGATTATAATATAGGTAAGATCATGAACACTTGTGGGATAAATCCAAAGTCCCAGTGACGTCAGAAGGTTTCAACTTAACAAGCTGACCTATTCCTAGACTTCCTTTAGGCATGTGTTGATACACCAATCTCTATGCCTTTTTTGAAGCTCTTGTGCTTAGATAGGAGCTCCATGGATCTCCATAGTGGTCTTTAATAACTTGTGCAAGTGGACATTCTTCAGAAGTGGTGCTATGCAACTCCTGATCAATAATTTTTCCTCTTGCTGTCCCTGTCATAAATTTATGATTTTTTCATGTTTGGTGGAGTGGTTAGCAAAGAAACTTCTCACAATTTCCTTTCTCTCACTCGCTCCTAGTCTCTCTCAGACGCTACCCCCATGTCTTGGTTTCTGAGCTGACGGTCAGATGTAAACATTTTTCTGTTTCAAGTTTGTGGTATCAAACATGCCCAAAGTGCAACAATCTACTTTGTTATGGTTAAATATGTCCCATAGTCTGAAGTGGGAAGTACTCCCCTTGATGCCTATTATTTCATCAAGGAGCAGGGAGAATTCCGCAGCAGTTCAAGGGGGTTCAGCAGTAGCATTGCGCTTGTTACTTGAGGCTTTCAGGTTCTCACAACTGAACTGATCTAAGGTGAAGAGAAATATCATTAGCTGTCTCACAGCGTAACATCATCGACAGAAGCTCTTTATAAAGCAGGGATGCAGCCCCCACTCCAGGCAATGACCTTGAAAGCACTTTGTCTCTGTCATATTATGATGTTGAGACTTGTTTCTTCCAGCTTCACAAACTGGGTTTGGACAAGGACCATATGAAGGAATGGTTTTGTGTTTTACCTTAGTAGGCTTTTGTATTAAATGTTTGGACCCCTTTGGCATTTCTTCACAGTGCCCTGCCCAGTATCTACACTTCAACCGATGTAAACAAAATAGATAAAAGGGAAATCCTGCAGTTGTTGGAAATTTGAGATGTAAATAGAAAATGCTTGAGAAACGCAGCAAGACAGCTAACGTGTATGGAAAGGTAAACCAGTTCTGAAGAGCCACATCAGGTTTGAAACATTAACCTTCCATAAGGTTAATTGGACTCAAAATATTAGGGGTTTCTCTCCATGGATGCTGTCAGTCCTTCTGAGTTTCTCTAGAACTCTTGTTTTTATTTAATTACCGTGACCACACTTCCAAACTGATTCAATGGATTTGAAATGACTTGTGATGTCCTGAGAGAGACCTCCATGCAAACTGCTTCCTTTATCTGGTACAAATCCTATACCCTCACATATAAAATGATACTGTCGCTAGCCATGTGGCCCTTAATGCCAGTTGTTGGTGACTTCAAAATAAATTCAGTCATTGAAAGAGTAAAATCTCAAGTACTAGAAGTATAGATGAATTGAGTTATGAGACAGTGCAAGCTAAGAGTACGCTCTGCTGGCATTTCTTGGGTCAGGCAGCATTTGCGGAGAGAGAAACAGAATTAAAGTTTCAGATCATTGACCAGTATTTCCAACATTTTACATTTTACATTTTATTTCTGATTTCCAGCATATACTGTATTTGGCTTTTTGAACTGTACTGGCAGTGAGTGTTCTACTGTCTCTGTTTACATGGTGCCATAACTGCTCTTGAATTCACCCTTTCAGCTACCACAGTATTTTGCTATTCAAGATGCAGCAGCTGCACAGTGGCAGCTCGGTGAGCTTCTTTGGTACATCTGTCTTTGATCCCCTTGCTCACTGCTTCTCCTAACCCTCCCATATGCCAGCCTTCTTGCTCCATCATTCCCTCCTTTTTGCCACCCTTTTCCCTCAGTGCAGGATTCGGTGGTTTAATGTCCTTTAAAACTTACTTTTTGCACCCTGAAACTAGGATCTGTGTGGAGCAATCAGGAATTGAAGTATTACTGCAGGATGCACCAACTGTCTTACAATACAGCCTATCTGAGAATAGCAGTGAGTGTTAAAGTGTGAAGCCCATATTAATGGAGAAAATGTTTCTCTGTTGACAGGTGACCAGTCTGCAATGAAAGAACTGATTCAGATGCGAATGAAATCGGGAGAGACTGGAGGGTTGCTGGATGTAAGGAGTACTATTTATAATCACTTTGTAATGGACTGGGGTAAATTTCATTGGTTATAATTCCTGCCTTTTCTGATTGATTGCCTCCAGAGTTCATAGTTCGGTTTCTTTCTTTTGCAAATTGTTTGGGTTGAGAGAGAGAAGGGAATGTGCAATCGCTTAAACCAGAACTCTTCCTGCAGTTTCAAAATGCGGCTAAAGTTTTAGATATATAGAATTGTGAGCGTATTGGATTATCATATGCTGCTGGGGTAGTCCAGCAGAGAAGCTAAACTTGCAGCACGATACTGTGGTCAACAATGAGAACCTTGGGCTGCCACTGTAAACTTGAATTAAGAAACCCACAACTCTAATCAGGACTTTTGCTGCCAGTGAGAACCTCTCTTGTGCTTGACATCATTGACTGAAACCGTATCTTTCACTCTCAACAATCTGGCAGCCCAGTATCACTAATTTTGAGCCGTTGTTTTTGATAGTGTGCAAAAATTTTATCATCCACATTCACAGGTAAACAGTTGGCTCATTAACTCATATTAGGTGATTAATCACGTTACTTTCCCTGCTGGAGCTCCACCTGAGATAATGCTGTTATATCCCTGGTTTTACTGATGGGTTAGTTTGAATATAATGAGCCAAGTAGGCTTTGTGCTGTAAACATCCATGGCTTGCTCTGGTGCTTAGTCACCAATCGTTAAAACAATAGGTGTTTACAGCACCAAGCCCACTTGTCTCACTACATCCAAGTTAACTCATCCTGGAGCAACTTTCACGGTGACTCACTGTTTCATGCATGCAAAAAAGTTGTTGAGATCAAGTGATATTAAGAATATTGTTCTGAGCCTTGATTCATTCTGACATTAATTTGTATGCATTTTTGAAAGTCTCTGCTAACACAGACAAGAGCAAAGCATGCTGCCACTATGAGTGAAGTGAAGTGGAGGGGCCGGGTCATCCCAGTGAAAATCGATAAAGTGCGGATCTTCCTCCTTGGACTGGCAGACAACGAGGCTGCGATTGCACAGGTACGGCTTTATACTGGAGGAAAGTGTTTGTAAAGATGCTCAAACAGAAGCTGTAGGGTGGATTTGAAGAAAGAATTGAATTTGCAGTTGATACGCTATGCCATGCTTCTGTTAACCAAACCTCTGTGTTTTTGTTTGCTTCTGTTCTCCCAGGAACACTTTATTTTGTCAGTGCCTGCCATCATGGGTAGAAAGAAAATGTCACATTGCTTTTCTTTAGATTGGTGGCAATGGTGGATTTTCCTCTTATGGAAAATCATTAGTATTTATTCCTCAGTCAGCATCATTTAATCCAAAAATGTTCTTTTGTGAATAAAAATGAGAAGGTCTGGCTAAAACTATGCAGTTAGACCACAGCTGGAATGCTGTGAACAGTTTTGGTTCCCTGTATCTAAGAAAAGATATGCTGGCACTGGAGGCAGTCCAGAGAAGGTTCACTGGGCTGATGCCAAGTACAGAGGCACTGTCTCATTGGAGAGATTGAACTAGCTTTAGCCTGTACTCATGTAATTTTAGAAAAATAAGAGAAGATCTTATTGAAATATGTGAAATTCTTAGGTGGCTTGATAGAGTAGATGTGAAGAGGTTGCTTCCCCTTATGGGGAGCCTGGGACCAAAGGACGTAATCTCAGTAAGAGGTTGTATATTTAAGACAGGCAAGGAATTTTTCCTAAGGATAGTGAATCTGTGGAATTCTTTACCACTGGGATCAAGAGGCTGCATCATTAAGTGTATTCAAAGCAGTGATCGGCAGCTTTTTAATCAGGAATGGAATCAAGGCTTGTAGAGAAAGGGCAGGAAAGTGGAGCTGAGATTTTCTGATCAGGTATTGAATGGAGACTAGATCCAATGGGCTGAATGACCTACTCCTAACCCTTTGACTTAAGGTCATGAAGACTTCCCCCAAAATGTGAACTCTGTTTTCTCTCACAGTTGCTGTCAGACTTGCTGGGTTTTTCTAGCTATTTTTATATGGTTCCTGATGTCCAGCATCTGCTGTTCTTTGTTTTGTTGTGTCCCATGTCTTGTTGTCCTGTTTTATGTTGTTTGTGTGATAGATAGGGGATAGATTGGACACTAGATCCTCCTCTTTAGTGAAACATGCTATTGTTTTTATTTTCCATTCATCGTGCTTCCTTTGTCTTCTGTACCAAAATACCAAGAAGTTGTAAATTTAATTGCGGTGGTGGGAGTTGTTGTTCAGACTGGAGGCATGTGACCGGCGCTGTGCTGCAAAGATCGGTGTTGGGTCCACTGTTGCCCATCACTTACAAACTAATTGGATGAAAATGTAGATGACACTAAACTTGATGCTATAGTGGACAGTGAAGAAGTTTATCTAAAAACAAACGGGATCGTGATCGACTGGGCCAGTGGGCCGAGAAATGACAGAGCTTAATTCAGATAAATGTGAGCTGTTGTGCTTTCGTAAGATAAGCTAGGGTACAACTGACCACAGTTAATGGTAGGGCCCTGAGGAGTGTTGTTGAACAGAGACACCTAGGGTTGCAAATACATAATTTCTTGAAAGTGGCGCCACAAGTAGACAGGGTGTTGAATAAGGTGTTTGACACATTTGCCCTCATCAGTTAGAGCACTGAGTACAAGAGTTACGACGTCATGTTACAGCTGTATAAGACATCGATGAGATCACATTTGGAGTGTTGCATACAATTCTGGTTTCCCTTCTATAGGAAGGATGTAATTAAACTGGAAAGATTGCAAAAAAGATTCACAGGGATGTTACCAAGAATGGAAGGTTGTTTTTATAAGGAGAGGCTGGATAGGCTGGGATGTTTTTCGCTTCAGCATGGGAAGCTGAGGGATAACCTTATAATGGCTTACAAAATCACGAGAGGCATAGATGAGGTGGATAGCCGAGGCCTTTTCCCCAAGAGTAGGGAAGTTGAAAACTACAGGGCATAGATTTAAAGCGAGAGGGGAAAGATTTTAAAAGGGACCTGAGGGGGCAATGTTTTCACACCTGGTGGTTCATATATGGGATGAGCTGCCAGAGGAAATGGTGAAGAAGAATGCAATTACAACACTTAAAAAAAAAACCTTTGAATAGGCACATGGATAGGAAAGGTTGAGAGGGACATGGGCCAAATGCAGGCAAATGGGACTAGTTCAGTTTGGGAAAACTGGTCTGTGTGGATCAGATGGGCTGAACGGCCTGTTTCTGTGTTGTGTGACTCTATTCCTCTGTAATTGTAAAAAAATTCTATGTAAATGTGATTATTTTATTAAACTGAAGGAACTGCAGATACTTTAAATCGGGAACAAAAACAGAAGTTGCTGGAAAAGCTCAGCAGGTTTAGCAGTATCTGTGAAGAGCAATCAGGTTAATGTTTCAGGTCAAGTAACCCTTCCTCAACTGATGCTGCCAGACCTGTTGAGCTTTCAAATGACTTTGTTGTGTTGAGGTTTTCTTTCTGCATTGGTAGACCCTTTGAAGTCACGAATAATTATTTTATAGTCGTGGGAATCACAATATAGATTCCTGTCAGTAGAAGGTGCTGTTGATCCTTTAACACACCATTCTATACTGGAAGACTAAAGTGCACGGTTTAAGAAAGAAGAGCGATCAATATTGTTCAGTTTGGAATTTTTAAAGCCTGTGAATTGAAGTGGAAATGGGACAAGTATTGGGCCATGACAAACAAGGTAGCAGTAGTGAGTAATGGCTGAAATAAGTTTAAAAAAACATGGAACAGTGTTCTTGTTTTAATCCAGCAAGTTTCAGAGGAGAAGGAGTAGGAAAATATATTTAGTGTAGAACTCAATTTGGAAAAAGCTTTCTTACTGGCCTAGGTCTGCCTCATTATTCATGTGATTACATTCCCCTAGGCCCATAACAGCACTAGCAGAGCACTTTCAGCAGTAGAGGTTGTTGTAGAAGGATCATTGGCTTTGTTTCAGTAATTCACAGGATTGGGTGTCACTGGCCTAGCCAGCATTTATTGTTGTCTACTACTTGTCCTTGAGGGGTGATGGTGAGCTGCCTCTTGAACTACTGTGGGTCAGCCAGCTCAGTTGGCTGGATGGCTGGTTCGCAATGCAGAGTGACCCGACCAGTGCGGATTCAGTTCCTGTACTAGCTGATGTCAGCGTGCATGTCCTGCTTTCGTAACCTCATCCCTCACCTGAGTTGTAGCCCTCAGGTTAAACTCACCACCAGTAATGTCTTTCCAATGACAGAACATCCCTCTAGTCCTCTGGGACTGTGGTGCATTTAGTTTTACCTGAATTGCTACATTTCATGTCCTGTAGGTAGACTTGTATAATGCCGTCATGCTCCGAGTTCCAGGATTTTGACTCAGACACACTGAAGGAGCAGTGACATCTTTCCAAGGCAGGATGATGTGATTTTTTTTTAAGGCTTCTGGAGCTGGGCGATTATAGTTGTTTTGCCAGTTATGCCCATAGACTAAAATCCACAGAACTAAGGAGCAAGGATGTGCCATGAAAGGATGATTAGGCATGGCTTATAAGCCCAACTATGTAGCCATGGTAGTGAGCATGTTTCGTCAGCAGTTTGGATGTGTTATCAATGCTGAAATTCAGGTTGAAAATTCCTTGCAATACCATTGTTGAAGTGAAACTGGTTTCTAGCTTATTTCAAACAGGCAAGGGGGGAAACTGCCCTCCAGCCCAGGAGGAGTAGGTATGACTACATTACCTGGCTATGCAGTTTACCTGCTTAACAAGACACTAAAATGTGGTGAGGACAAAGGAATGTTGGTTCAGATTTAAAAGATGATACTCTGTTTAGAGTATGCCTTTTACCTTCTACATGATTGAACTTCCTGTCACAAGTGGTAACTCTCACTTGCAGCCTTGTAAGAATCCTTAGAATGCCTACAGTGTGGAAGCAGGCCCTTCAGCCCAGCAAGTCCACGCCAAACCTCGGAGCATCCCACCCAGAAGATCAACTTTACTTTGCCTAATAAGGGAGGTTGAGGTGTATGTCTACAAATACCTGTCCTGAACTATTTGGCAAAGTTGGAGGCAACTCCAGTAACTAAATATAGGGAGTGAGGAAAAACCTGTGATTGTCATTTAATAAACCAACAATAATGAAATTTGACCCATTTGTTATTGTTTTCTCACGTCTGCCACCTTAACTTCATTCCGTGCCACTGAATATTTTGTTTGATGGAGTTATCTGGTTTCGTGTAAACAAGGCAGTTCTGACTCTTTTCTGAGGAAGGGTCCTGACCTGAAACGTCTAGCTTTCCTGCTCCTCTGATGCTGCTTGGCCTGCTGTGTTCATCCAGCTTCACACTGTATCTCAGACTCTCCAGCATCTGCAGTTCCCACTATCTCTGATCTGACTGTTTCCTCCCAAACTAACGTGTGACTGTATTTCAAAGGTAGTTGTCTATGAAGTACTTTTGAGTGTCTTAATGATGTGAAGGGTGCTTCTAAATACATCTCCATTCTTTCCGAAGGTCTTTCAACTTGAACTGTGCCCGCAACAAAAGCAAGTTGTTGTACCTGTTGATGCCACCCTTTATAGCAGAGGTTTGCCTTAATATGACTTTACCAGTGCTGTTGTGCCATCAATACAGGTTGAGCGATGATGAAAATGTGTTTGAGTGGAATTTAACACCTTCCTCATAGGAAAGAGAGCATTGAAGGACAGTTTATCCAGTGGCAGCTTTCAGCACATTGGACACTTGGGGCATGTTACTACCTCGCACTTGCTACACCTCAAACACATCCTCGCATGCTCTCTCTTCTCTCCCTCTTTCCCCCAAATCTTTTAACCCTCGTCACCAGTATTTATCCCACAAAGAGCATCACATGAACATAGTGCCTGGTCATTATCATGCTGCTGTTTATGGGAAAATTACTGTGTTCAAATTGGCTGCAGCTTTTATTACACCACACCACACCGATGACTAAACTTCAAAAATGATTTCTTCAACTTTGTACTTTGAGACTTCTTGAAGTTGTGAAAGGTTGCAATCTTTTCCTTAATTAACTTGTCAGATTCCAAAATCTTCTACGTAGTTCTCGAGACAGACGAGTCTTTGTTAATATAGAAATGCAACTTACCTGTAGGTGAGTATCATGGATCTTCATTACCAGACTCATTAAATAATTGGCAGTTCCTGATAGTAACAGCAGGATCTGTTGAAAACAGCCAACACTGTTTGTTTACATTGACAGTTCCCATATTTGTTTGTAAGTTTCTAGGTTCCTGTGCTTTCTTGGGAGGATTCATTGCAATCCTGTCATTCGCATGAGGGTGTGGTGTATTTGTGTGACACCTTTTGCTACACTAATTGTGACACGTACTTTGGAAGCCCCAGTCAGATTACACATTCTAATCAAATTGAACGGTGTCAAAGTTCAGTTATTGCATTGAACATGAGAATGCTGCTGTGGCCCTGAGCAAACTAATGGTGTTCTTTGTCCGTACACTTGCTGTAAGGTTGACCACTCCGAATAGCGCAAACTCTGGAAGCAAAGATAAAACCTTAAACTTTGCCTTTTCTATAATGGATTACTGGCCTGTGAATACGCGCACTGCATTCACAAAAAAGGAGAAAACTCGTACTTCCACTCTTTGAGACATCTCAAAACATTTCAAGTGCTTTTAAAACACAGCCACGTGTGAAATTGAAGAAATACAGTCTCAAATCTGAGCATATCAGGATCTGAAAACAATACCAATAAATGACCAGTTAATCTGCCTTTGGAATTGATGAATAAATGTGGGCCAGGATTCAGAGCAGTCTCCCCTGTCCTGAAAACAGTGCTGTGGAATATTTGTCATACACCTGAAGGGGAAGACTTGACCTCAATTTGATACCCATCTGTAAGGCGACACCTCTATTGATGCAGCACTCCTTGAGTATATTAGCCATTGTAATGTCGGTTGGGGTTGAGCTCAAGTTTTTTAGCAGTTGGTAAAATGGTGGCTTGGGACTCAATGGTAGATTGTTCATCCTAGGGGTTTGCCCCCAATTGTACTTTGAAAACAGAGAAAAATATTTATTTCAACCTCCTCTCGTGTTGTTTTACATAGAAGGTAATGTTTTGATTTTTGTGGATTGCTGGGTTGGCACACTTGTGGGATACGTATCCCCTGGTTACACTACATATGTTGCCTGTTGAAGCATTTGTGCCCCAGAGCCTAGTCCTTCTCCTATCTCTCTTCTGTATTGTTTCCTTCTGAAATAATCTATGAAAGTGGTCCAGTTGGCCGGTTTTGTGTTCAAGTCCCGCTCCACAAAAATTGGGGCTTGTGCACTGAGTGAGTTTTGTACAATCAGACGTTCTGTCTGTGTGGCAGAGGCAGAGGCAGGCCAGAAGAAGAGGGACCTATCTCTGGTGTCTTGACCAGTATGTTTCCCCTTAAACAACAACACAAAAGCAAGTTATTGCCTCATTATCATGTTGTTGCATGTGAGAGCTTGCTGTATGCAAATTGGTTGCTGCATTGGGTATTTTGCAATAACAACCTTACTTCGGAAATTTTTAATTGGCAGTCAAGCAATTTGTACTGCTGTTGTGAAAGGCACAATATTATTGCAAGTTTTATCCTGATGTATGAACAACGATTAGTGTAGATTCCCAAAGAGAAAGAGTGAATAATCCAGTCTTGATCAAAACCAAGTAATACAGATCTACGTGGCGCCTCATAATATCTTAATACCATGCTTGAGAAGTTATCTCTTGGTGTTTTTACTATATTAAATGGTCTATATTGAGACATGGTGTGCTTTATAGAAAATAAATTTTAGAAAACAGAAATTGCAAGGGAGGTTGTTGGAACATTTTTCAGCCAGAGATGCTGGAGATGTCATTAAAAGTGCTGAGCATTACTAGAAGTTGCTGTTGTGACATTCGTGCCTTATCCAGCCTTTTTATTCCTCTTTTAAGCCTATTTTAATAAGCATTATACTTTTATAATTGTTTGACCGGATTTTGGTTTTGTTGGCTGGGCCATTATTTATTGTTCATCCTTGATTGCCCTTGAGAAGATGATAGTGAGCTGTCTCCATAAATCCCTGCAGTCTCTGTGCTGTAGATCCACCATGTTGCTATTATGGAGGCCATTCCAGGGTTTTAACCCAGTGACAGAAAAGGCACAGTGGTGTAGCTCCAAGTCATGGAGGTGTGTGGCTCAGAAGGAAGCTGGTAGATCTTGGTCTTTCCGTGCATCAGCTGCCGCTTTACTTCAAGCTGTCAGAGGTCACATGTTTGAAAGCTTTTGTGAGAAGAGCTTTGGTCACTTACTGCTATGTAATTTGTGCGTGGTACACACCAATGCCTCTGTGCATTGATGGTGAAGGGAAGTGAATGTTTTCAGATAGTGGGCAGGTTGCGATTCAATTTGTCTTCTATTAGTGTTGAACTCCCCGAGTTGTTGGAGCTGCGCTCACCAAGGCAAATGAAGGATATTCCATCACGCTCCTGACTTGTGCATTGTAGATAACTGACATGTTTAGGGGATTCAGAAGGTGAGTTACTCGCTGCAGGACTCCTCCTACCCTTTTATCTGCTGTTTTAACCACGGTATTTCTATGGCTGGCCATGTTCAGTTTCTGGTCAATCATAATTCCCCAGAGTGATGACAGTGGAAGATTTGATGATTTGAATGGCATTGGAAGTCAGAGGGAGATTCTCACTTCTGACATTGCAGTAGCCGAAGATGGTTGGCCTGAGCATACTTCCTGAGGAACCCTAGCAGCAGTTGGACTGAAATGGACTAATAATGACTCTTCCTTTGTGCAGGTATGATTGCAACCAGTGGAGAGTGTTTATCCTGATTTCCCATCGACAGTGCTGTTTGATGTCATGCTTGGTCGTATCTGTTGGGAAACTGCTAATCTGAGGAAAAAATTGCCGGACACTTAGGAAAGCTTGATGCAATCAAACAAAATCAACATAGTTTTATGAAAGGGAAATTGTTTGACAAATTTGCCTGTTATTTGAGGGTACGACAAGCAGTTGAAGGAGAACCAGTTGATGCATTTGGATGTCCAGAAGTCATTACAAAGGTGCCACATAAAAGATTATTGCACAAAATAGGGGCGCTCACATTATTGAGGGTAATGAGGATTGGTTAAGACACAGCTTTGGGATTAATGGATCTTTGAGAGGTTAGAAGGAAGTAACTAGTGGAATGCCTCAAGAAATATCCTACGGCATTCAGTTATTTACAGTTTATACCAATTACATGGAAGAGGGGACAGTGTAATTTATCTAAAGTTGCTGAGATTACAAGAGCAGGATGAGGATCCAGATATAAGCAATCTGCAAGGGATCAACATAGTGACTGGGCAAAAATTTTCAGATGGAGTTTTATCTAAGAAAGTGTAAAGTCCTGCACTTTGGTAGGAAGAATCGAAAGGCAGACTACTATTTAAATGGAGAGAAGCTCAAAAAAAATGCAATGCCCACAGTTCTGAGTGTTTCTGTACACCAAAAGCATCAACATACAGATCTAGCAAGTAATTTTAAAAAGACAGATGGAATTTTCACCATTATTATGAGGAGATTGGAGTTTAAAAATGGGGAGATCTTGTTACAACTGAACTAGCTGTTGGTGAGGCTGCATCTGGAGCACTGTGTTTGGCCACTCTGTTTATGAAAGGGTGTATTTGCATTGGAGGTGGCTTTAAAAAAATCTTTCATCTGCCTTGCTGATAATGAGAAGACCCTGCCCCGGACATACCGCAATCATAACCAGGAGTCCCTGGCTCTGCTGCTGAAGTTGAGGGCTATGAGAACTGGTGCAGATGAGCCATGATGTTATAGAATGGCAGGGCAGGGTCAAAGGGCTGAATGGCTTACTTATGCTCCTATTTCTTTTATTCTTAAATGCTGCCTTAATGTTAAGAACAGTCACTCTCATCTCACCCCTGGAATCAAACAGGTCGAAAGCCTAGTGGTCTTGGTAGAACCCAAATTGATTGAGAGTAGACTGATAGGGCAGTAACTAGTCATGCCAGAATTTTCCTGGTTTTTCTGAATTTGGAGCGTATCGAGTTGGTTGAAAACGCAATGTCTGTGGTGTTTAGAATCACTGGAGTTCATAAAGTTGGAACACCAGTTTCTCACGAAGTGGGCATCATTAATGCTGTCTGTCACAGGGTTACCCTTGCTATGGCCCTTTTGATAGTGGTTAAGTTATGACAAAAGTCATCAACCTGAAACTTTACCTATGTTTCTGTAGCCAGAGTTTTTTCTTATCTCGGTCTTCCTGTTCATTTTACTTTCACAGGATTCAGCAGTATTGCTAATGGATTCGCCATGTCTCCACTATAAATTAGAAAATTGACTTTGTGCAGGAAGGAATTTGCATTTATGATAGTGTTTCTTATCCCGATTGCCCCAAAGTGATTTATTGCTGGTTTTAAGTTGCAGTCATTTCTATTGTAGGCAAATGTGCCAACTGATCTTTCTGTTGAATCCCCACAGGCACCAGTGTGAGACATAATCAGTGATGTTTTTATTTGGAGGTGTTGGTTGAGAAATGAGCATTGACACCCAAACTAGGAAATATCCCCAGCACTTTGCGGAAGCAACTTTACCTATGCTTCCAAGTAACATCCAGCAGTGATTCTGACAGGCCCAGCTGGCTCCTCCCTTCCAGGTGATGCTGCATACAGCCCAAAATATTTTCCTGAGTTTCAGCTGATTTCTGATTTTGAAAGTTCCTTCTCCATCCCACCAGTGCTGCCATGTTGTATCATCCAGATTTCCTTTTGGCAATTTCAAACTATTTAATAAAAGTCAGACATGCCCATTCACTGGGTTTCCACAGTATCTCAATGATTGCAGCACAGGAGAAGACCTTTCATGGCACGTTGTGTCTTCTGTTACCACTGTTCATCTGAGCAGTTCAGAGTGCTGCATTCCATCAGCTCCTCATGAGCCTGCACGTTCTTCATTATTTCTTTAATTTATCTATGTAAGTCCGCAGTCCGACTTAGAATTGCCTTCCAGACTACAGACCCAAATTGCTTACTGCCACCCTTTTATACTTTTGATCAATATTTACTGAAGTGAGGGGAGGGTTTTTGTTTATGTTGATAAGCACCTCTTGCTGACAGATCCCGTGTGGAAGTCCAGTAGCCAATACCTTTCAGGTATACTGCTAACCAGTACAACAGGCTATTCAACATTCAGGTACAAACACCTTCTTTGGGCTGGGCACTTGGTTGCTTACAAACCTACTGAACTATATAGCCAACATTACAAAAGCCCTTGACTAACTCAATTTTCCTTGTATACAACAATTTAGTGGCTGCATTTATTAGAAATGTTAAATGAGTGGTACATGTATTCTCATGGAGATAGTGCTTTATTGTCTAGTGTTTGAAATGTTGACATTCCATGTTGGCAATCACTTGTATTTGAAGAACTGAAGAATTTTTAGAAGCGTAGAATCATTAGAAGAAAACACTCGGCCTGTCAAGTTTATTGCCAAAAATCATCTATGCACACTAGTCCCACTTTCCCAATCTAGGCCTACATCTCGAATGTTATGATATTTCAAATGCTCATTCAAGTGCTTTTTAAAGATTGTGAGGATTTCCTCCGTAACTACCCTCCCAGGCAGTGCATTTCAGATACCATCTGGGTGGAAAAAATCTTTCCTCAAACCTTGTCTAAAGCTCCTGTGTTTCACATTAAGTTTATGCCACCTTGTTATTGACCCTTCACCTAAGGGGAACAGTTGCTTTCTATTCATCCTGTCCATGCCGCTCATATTCTTATATGCTTCTGTCAGGCTCCCCCCCTCAACCTCTACTCCAAAGAAACTAATCCAAGCTTATCTAGCCTCTCTTCATAGGTGAAACGTTCCGTCCTGGTGAATCTCCTCTGCATCCCCTCCAGTACAGTCACACCCTTGCCGAAGTGCAGTGAACAGAGCTGCACACAGTCTACCAGCTATGGCCTGTCCAAAGTTGTGGACAGTTCCAAAATGAAGACCTTACTATTATAGTCTATGCATGACTGATAAAGGCAAGATCCTCTATGCTGCATTAACTAACGTGTTAACCTATCTGACCACTTTCAGGGATTTGTGGACAAGCGCCCCAAGACCCCTCTGTCCCTTTGAGCTTATTAGTGTCTTGCTATTCATTGTGTACTCCCTTACCTTGTTTCCACTTCCCAAAATAGAATGCCCTACTGTTTCCCTGGTTATCCTCTTCTCTTGAAGTTCTTGCAGAATACTTTGGGATTCTCCCTAATCTTACCTGCCAGCATTTTCTCATGACCCCTCTTCCTCACCTCACATTTATCAGAATTAAATTCCTTCAGCCACTGATCCGACCATCTGTTTATATCTTCTGTAACTTAGCACTCTCCTCATCAATGTCGACAGCACAACCAGCCTTTGCTACCTGCAAAATTATTTATCAACGTTCCACATTCTCACCTACATCATTCATGAACATCACAAACTATAAGGGATCCAGCATAAATCCCTGTGGTACGTGACTTCACACCAGGCTTCAGTCACACAAACAGACTCGTATTGTCACCCTCTGTCTCCTAACACTCAACCAACTTTGGATTCATCTTGCCAAGTTTACCTGGATCCCATGAGCTTTTACTTATCAATAAGTTTCCTATTTGGAAGATTGTCAAAGAACTTGCTGAAATCCATTTAAATTACATTAACTTTCCTACCCTCATCTAAACACTTGGTCACCACCCCAAAAAATTCCACCAAATTTGTTAGACATGACCTCCCTCTGACAAATCTATGCTGACTATCCCTGATCAAACCTTACCCCTCTCAATGGAGATTAATTTTTTCTTTCACTGTTTTCTCCAGCAGCTCTCCAAATGAGGTCTGTGGTTCTCTGTTGTAACTCTCCCACCCTTCTTGCAAAGTGGAACCACAGCACTTACACCTCCCCTGTACTCAGACATTTTAAAACTTTGGATCAGACCCCTGTAATTTCCTCCCTCATATCCCGCAACAGTCTTGAATATTACTCATCTGGACCTGGGGACTTTCTGACTTTTAAGTACACCAAAATCTTCAATACCACCTCAGTATTTAGATTAATTTGCTCAACATCCCTCCCAACTGCCTTCTGCTTGGGAGACATAGTAGGAACTGCAGATGCTGGAGAATCTGAGATAACAAGGTGTGGACCTGGATGAACACAGCAGGCCAAGCAGCATCAGAGGAGCAGGAAAGCTGATGTTTTGGATCTAGACCCTCCTTCAGATAAACTTTTTTGAAGAAGGGCCCAGGCCCAAAACATCAGCCTTCCTGCTCCTCTGATGCTGCTTGGCCTGCTGTGTTCATCCAGCTCTACACCTTGTTATCTCTGCCTTCTGCTTGGGATGGGCAACAATGCCAAGTTAACCCATAAACATCCCAAGAGCTCATTTGTACAAAAAGGAGCGAGCGTTGAAGACTGTGCAAATGTTTCCTTGAATAAGATTGTGATCACCATCTGGAATAAGCTGTCAGAGGAGTTACTGAAGCCAGGACTCCAGCATGTTGTAGAGACTGCTAAATGGGGCCAGGCATTTATATTTTTGGAGAATGATGAGTTGAACTGAAGCACTTTTGTTTGATGCTGATCTTGTTGGGATGGTATTTTGTGATGCATTGAGGCTGGAATCTTGCTGCAAAAAAATCTAAGTTGTGATGAATTGTTTTCACCAGTTGTTGAGATAGTGGGCAAAAGAAAATGAAAGGGATGATTGGAATGTGGAAGTGTCTACCACAAACTGTTGCTAAATATAGATTTGGTAATTTTTCTAAAGATGGCAGTCAAAGGCTAATTGAGAAAGTGGTAACTTAAAGGAAAAGGGAATGACCATGTGCTAGGGTCTTTCTTTTTGAACTTTATCTCCTCTTCTCTTGTCTTTGTGACTTATTTCTACCTTGCTGGCTGGCGTTTCTTCTCCCTGCTACCCCCAACCACCCACCCACCCACCACGCACAACAGTGGGTGATGAGTACCAGCAGACTGTTCAACCTAGGGCCACTTTCATACCGTATCTATCATGCACCTGTTATTCTAAAGGTTACAACAAATGAGCACCCTACTAGGTATGAAATAAGTTCCAGCTGTGTGTTTTGGTATACTGTTCCCTGAAGGCAGCTGTAATTTGTGTTCTGACTGTTTGGTGGTGTGTTTTGCAGACTACAACTGCTGAGGCCAAGGAGCGACTGTATGAGAGTCTGTTGAGTGAGTGCCGTGATGCCATCCAGGCAGTTCGTGAGGAGCTGAGAGTTGATCCGGTAAGCGAATGTTAAAATGTGGGAGCAAATGTTGACCACACCTCTATTGTTGCTGATATAATACCTGGTGTTTGTATGGTTTTCACCTGGTGAGGCCATTCAGCTCTTCAGGCTCACTCTTGTATTCAGCTAGATCATAGCTGATTGGGAGTTCAGCTGCACCTTGACTCCATTTCACTTTACACCCTTACCTGACAAAATTTGATCAACCTCTGTCTTGAAAACTCAGAAAACCCACCGGGGGAGTGTTCACATTTCTGTTAATCCTTGTTTGAAACTGTGCCTCCTAATTCTTCTCCTGAAACTTTGCTCAGCTTTAAGTTAGATTGCCCCCTCATTAGTGGAAATAGTTTCTTTGTGTCTGAAGTCTGAAATCCTTTAATCATCATGAATGCCACAATCAGATCACCTCTCAGTTACTGACATTCAAGGAAAGCCATCTTTAAGTATCTTACTCTCATAATTAAACCCACTAAGCTGAATTAGTCTTCTAGTGAATCTGTGCTGCACCCATTTCAAAACCAAGATGTCTTTGCCAAATTGTGGGGTGGCTCAGTGGTTAGCACTGTTGCCTCACAGCACCAGGGACCCAGGTTCGATTCCATTCTTGAGTGTCTGACTGCACATTCTCCCCATGTCTGCTTGGGTTTCCTCTGGGTGCTCCGGTTTCCTCCCATGGTCCAGAGATGTGCCGGTTAGGTGGATTGACCATGCTAAATTGCCCACATCGTTCAGGGTGTGTAGCTTTGGTGGGTTATAGGGGGAATGGGTCTGGGTGGGATGTTCTGAGGTTCGGTGTGAACTTATTGGGCCACTGGGTCTCGGCCCGAAACGTCAGCTTTTGTGCTCCTGAGATGCTGCTTGGCCTGCTGTGTTCATCCAGCTTCACACTTTGTTATTTTGCATCAACTTAGACATTTTTTTATTGTCAGTCTGAGAGGTGTGGCTTGCAGTCAGTTCTTTTTGAAAACAGCAAGTGTGACATCCCAGAAAGTTTGTAAATTCGTTGTTTGGTAATGGAAGGGGAGCCTTTGAAGGCAGGAAAGTCAAACTTAACGTTAGACCTCACCACATGGTTATTTATCAGGAGAGAAGATCTGCTAATTGGTTGAAGCCTATTCTACACTCAAGTTACAACATATCATGCACATGGCTGGTAAAATTAACATAATGCACAAAAAAAATGTGAATAATATAACACCAATAATATGAAACTCATTAAGAATGATAGTGCATGCAATGTGTCAAGTCTGTATTATGTGGCTCAAGGCAACCAGATCTACAGTAAGTGTTTGAAGTTCCAGCAACTCCTAGTCAGATTGAGTTGAATGCTGAACTCTGGAGAATTTGATTCTTTAGGGAGAGGGCAAGTTACCTGGATTCTTTTTACCAGGAGGTAGTCACACCTCTTAGGATAGGGTGTTCTGATGTGGTCAGGGGCGGGAAGGTGCAACTGCAAATGAGCAGGTAAGGAGACCAAGAGTGCAGGAGGGTTAACTTCTGCAATTGTTCGACAGGACTGATGTTCTGTTAGCTTGTTTAGGTGAGAGCAGTGGGCTGTGGAATGGGGGAGTGAAATGATCATGCTGCAGGAAGCCGTTAAGGCATGGGGGTCCAATAGGAATGTGGTGGTAGTGGGAAACAGCATTGTTGGTGGATTGACACTGTTCACTGCAAAAACAAGCATGAGGGGGCTGCACTATCTTCCCAGTGGCAGTGTTCAGGATATCTGCTCTGAACTGCAGATGAGCTTGCAGTGGAAAAGGGGAAGATCCAATTATCATGGTCCTTTTAGGCACCACTGACCTAGGTAGTAATCGGAAAGAAGTTCTGCATAGCCGGTTTGAGAAACGAAGCGCCAGAGAAAACAGAACCTCATTGCGTACAGTTCTGGTCACCGCTTTATAAGAAGGATGTGGAAGCTTTGGAAAGGGTGCAGAGGAGATTCACTAGGATGTTGCCTGGTATGGAGGGAAGGTCTTACGAGGAAAGGCTGAGGGACTTGAGGCTGTTTTCGTTAGAGAGAAGAAGGTTGAGAGGTGACTTAATTGAAACATATAAAATAAAGTTCCCCACAATAGGTTATTGTACAAAATGCGGAGGAATGGAATTGTGGGAGATATAGCAGTTTGGATCGGAAATTGGCTTGCTGAAAGAAGACAGAGGGTGGTAGTTGATGGGAAATGTTCATCCTGGAGACCAGTTACTAGTGGTGTACCGCAAGGGTCGGTGTTGGGTCCACTGCCGTTTGTCATTTTTATAAATGACCTGGATGAGGGTGTAGAAGGATGGGTTAGTAAATTTGCAGACGACACTAAGGTCGGTGGAGTTGCGGATAGTGACGAATGATGCTGTAGGTTGCAGAGAGACATAGATAAGCTGCAGAGCTGGGCTGAGAGGTGGCAAATGGAGTTTAATGCAGACAAGTGTGAGGTGATGCACTTTGGTAGGAGTATCCGGAAGGCAAAGTACAGGGCTAATGGTAAGATTCTTAGTAGTGTAGATGAGCAGAGAGATCTCGGTGTCCATGTACACAGATCCCTGAAAGTTGCCATCCAGGTTGACAGGGCTGTTAAGAAGGCATACAGTGTTTTAGCTTTTATTAATAGAGGGATTGAGTTCCAGAACCAAGAGGTTATGGTGAAGCTGTACAAAACTCTGGTGCGGCCGCACTTGCAGTATTGTGTACAGTCCTGGTCACCGCATTATAAGAAGGATGTGGAAGCTTTGGAAAGGGTGCAGAGGAGATTTACTAGGATGTTGCCTGGTATGGAGGGAAGACCTTATGAGGAAACTTGAGGCTGTTTTCATTAGAGAGAAGAAGGTTGACTGGTGACTTAATTGAAACATATAAAATAATCAGAGGGTTAGATAGGGTGGATAGGGAGAGCCTTTTTCCTAGGATGGTGACAGCAAGCACGAGGGGGCATAGCTTTAAATTGCAGGGTGAAAGACATAGGACAGATGTCAGAGGTGGTTTCTTTACTCGGAGTAGTAAGGGAATGGAATGCTTTGCCTGCAACGGTAGTAGATTCGCCAACTTTAGGTACATTTAAGTCATCATTGGATAAGCATATGGACGTACATGGAATAGTGTAGGTTGGATGGGCTTGAGATCGGTATGACAGGTCGGCACAACATCGAGGGCCGAAGGGCCTGTACTGTGCTGTAATGTTCTATGTTCTATGTTCTCAGGTAATAATCCTTAGTACTGTACTGGGGCATGTGTTTTTGCGAATTGCATAACTAGAAAGTAGAGCAGGTTTTAAACTGAATAGTGCCGACTGGAGTCCAAATTTGGGAAGTTTATAATGAATCAAAGAGAGGGGGAAAATACAACGAACAAGTTATTAATATGGGGACACAAAGGGACAGCGAATACAGATCTAAGAGCAAATCAAGCTATCTTAAATATTAAGAAACATTGTACTCATACAGTCCTGTGCATTGCTTGCTGATTTAAGTTACAAAAATAAATTAAACCTGAATGTAACAAATATTGTATGAAGCATTGTTTTGAAAAATGTATCCAAAAGTCCTCTTCCCATCACTCTCTTTCCCCCTCCCTCCTTCTCACATTCTTTTACTCCCCCTCGTGCTTCCTTCCCTTTACCCCCACACTCTCCAATTTGCCCCCTGCTGTAGGGTGTGTTGTATCTGTAAAGCTACACCTAATAAAAGATTAATTCTGTCTTGGATGAGCTGGATAGGTTGGATGACAAATTCGATGTAGCAGTGTTGAATTTTAGCTACAAGTGAAGAAAGTGAAATCAGCAGATATAGGCTGCCGATGCTGGAGAATCCGAGATAACAAAGTGTGGAGCTGGATGAACACTGCAGGCCAAGCAGCATCTTAG
The DNA here is from genome assembly GCF_030684315.1 of Stegostoma tigrinum. NCBI lineage: Eukaryota > Metazoa > Chordata > Chondrichthyes > Orectolobiformes > Stegostomatidae > Stegostoma > Stegostoma tigrinum. The sequence goes on along the minus strand of NC_081375.1, from coordinate 53,013,422 downwards.
GAGCACAAAAGCTGATTGTTTGGGCCTAGACCCTTAATCAGAAAAGGTGGATGGGAAGAGGATTCTGAAATAAATAAGGAGAGAGGGGAAGGCGGACCGAAGATGCATAGATGAGAAGATAGGTGGAGAGGAGAGTATAGATGTGGAGGTAGGGAGGGGATGGGTCAGTCCGGGGAGGACGGACAGGTCAAGCGGGCAGGATGAGGTTAGTAGGTAGGAAATGGAGGTGCAGCTTGAGGTGGTAGGAGGGGATAGGCGAAAGGAAGATCAGGTTAGGGCGGAGGGGACGAACTGGGCTGGTTTTGGGATGCAGTGGGGGGAGGGGAGATTTTGAAGCTTGTGAAATCCATATTGATACCATCGGGCTGCAGGGTTCCCAAGTGGAATATGAGTTGCTGTTCCTGCAACCTTCGGGTGGCATCGTTATGGCACTGCAGAAGGCCTAGGATAGACATGTCGTCTAAGGAATAGGACGTGCAGTTGTTTATTGCGAACTGAGCGTAGGCGTTCTGCAAAGCAGTCCCCATTAAAGTGAAATCACACATCTGTACAGATAGAGTCAGGTTCAGTTTGGGTATTCCGAGCAGGGGTTGGTTATGGACTATAAGGGCTCTGAAAGAGAATAGTGTAGGGTAACATTAACAAAGAAAATCATAACATTGCAAACTCTTTATTTATTGTTTATTCAGGCACAGAAGCAGCGAGAACGTTCTCTGGAGCCTGATTCAGGAAAGGTGTCCAGTCTACAATATCTTCACAGGTATGGGTCATACTTATAGTGTAAACAAAAACTTAGTCAAAGCCTTAGCTACTTCAAGCAATGAGCAGCTGAACTACATACACAAAGAAGGATCTTTGACCATACGTACTGAGTTGGCTAATTGCACCCAAGCAGGGGCTATAACTCAGCAATGCTTGTGTGTGTTTAAATGAAGGATCAGTTCTATCTGTGAAGACTTGCTGTTCAACAGACTGGCAAAGCCTGCTATTAATGCTTAATTCCTCTGTGTGGAAAAGGATTTAAGTTCTAATATTTCCTTTTGTTTGAACCTGTCTTCTCGTGCTGCTCAAACTTTTTTAAGTTAGAACCAACCAACTTGTGTCTTTCTCCATAAGGTCACCTCTCCACTGGCTACTTTTGGTGAAACAGGCCAAGTTTCTCAGTCTGCACCTTTATGGAGGGATAATTGAGGGAAACTCTGGAGGGATTATGAATATTAGTATTTAGTTCAGGCATATGGCTAGCAACCAACCCAAAATAAAACTTATTCCCACAAGAATGTTTGCATTTATATTATTTGGCTAGATCCAGCAGTGGGTTTACTGATAATCCAAGAACTATAAATGACTGTCCAACGCAATGATAGGTTGGAAGCTGGATCTTAGAGTTGAGATTTGATAAGTAATGTACTTGTTTAGAAATGAGAACGGGAGACCCTTGAGCGTACTCTTCTGTTTGGTTAGATCGTATCACAGATTGTATGACACATCACATGGTGACAGCACTGCTGTCCCGTAGCACCAGGAACCTGGGTTCAATTCCAGCCTTGGGTGACTGCCTGTGTAAAGTTTGCATGTAATCCCTGTATCTGCTCTGGTTTCCTCCCACAGTCCAAAGATGTGCAGGTTAGGTGGATTGGCCACACTAAATTGTCTGTAGTGTCTAAGGATGTGTAGGCTCAGTAGACTAGCAGTGGTAAATGTGGGGTTATGCGAATAGGGGGCTGGGCCTGGGTGGGATGCCCTTCAGAGTTCACTACAGTCTCAAAGGGCTGAATGGCTTCTTGTTCCACTGTAGGGATTCTTTGATATCTTATCCATATCTTGTAAACTCCCACCTTTGTCTACCTCTTGAAGCCCTTACTTAATAAAACTCTTATCTGTCTCTGTGTTGAAAGTTCCAATCGTCCCACTGACGGAAGTACTTCCTTTGTATGTACTGCATTTTAATGGTCTGGACATCCTAAATGCGTTCTTTAAAGTTTGAAAGAGGCTTTGTTTGGTTATAGGTTATTGTATACTCATTATTACTTCCCCTCATGCAGTTATCTTACATACATTAAGCTTTCCACTGCGATAAAACGCAATGTTGCCATGGCTGAGGCTTTGCAGAAGCAGATGAGCGAGTCGGTAAAAGATGAGGGAAAGCGAGTGCTGCGGCCGCAAGACCTGATCCGACTGTATGACATTATCTTGCAGGTAAGGGCAGCAGTTTGTTTTCTTGAAGACCCACTGATGCTGTTACTGGGACCTCAAGCACAGTTGGTTATTCCTTTAAACCAAAACTCTATTGAACTAAGTTGATTAGGAATGGTTTGCTGATAAAGGACATGCAAAGGGGGTGGGCATGAGATGAGGACATCTGTACAAGAGTGGGACCGTATTATGAATTCCTGTAATTTATACTAGTATTATTATTTCAGCAGAATCTCCTAACTTTAATTCTTTAATAAATTACACAGGGAAGGACAGATACATCAGTCAGCAACGTGTTGTTATATCATCGTGACATTTTGGGCCATATGATCACATTGGCTTAGTAGAAGTAAATAATAGTGCTGAAAGTTTTCAGCATTTGTCTCTGAAGAAGATTATTGGATTTAAAGGCTGAGTTTCAGCGGCTCTTCCTGTTTTGTTTCTGATCCACAGTATTTTTTGCTTTCATTTAGAGATGTAACCATTGCTATGCTTCATTATTAAATGGAGGAATTAATCTGTTGTGATGAGTGATGTATCTTTAAACACTTGCCTGGTGTAATTGAGGTGGCTGAATGGCTTTGAGTAGTTTGAGCACCCCAGCTTCCCAAAACACTGTTTGGAGATGAGCTGCTAACAAGATGTGACTGAAGAATGGCAAGCACTCCCATTGGTGAAGAGTTTACTCTGAGTGTCAAACGGAAAACCACTCCAGTTCACTAGACCACAGAGTTCTCAGCATTCTTTTCACCATGGTTTCTGAATGTAATGAGTATGGCTATGGCCGGAGGCACACCTTGTTATCTACCTGCCCTGACAGCTGCATTGCCAGCTCCAGATCCCCCTCGGGTTTGAGCTTTCTTTTTTACTCTTCCATGGGCTGTGGGTGTTGCTGACTAGGTCAGCATTTATTGCCCAGAAGGCAGTTCAGAGTCAACCACATTGCTGTAGGCCTGGTGTCACATGTAGGCCAGACCAGGTAAGGATAACAAATTTCAATTCCTGAAGGGCACTAGTGAACCAGATGGTTTTTTTCTGACAATTGACACCAGTTTCACAGTCATCAACCATTAGACGCTTACTTCCAGATTTTTAATTAAATCCAAATTCTATCATCTATCATGATGGGATTCGAACCCAGGACCCCAGATAATTACCGTGGTCTCTGGATTAATAGTGTAGCAAAAAACCATTAGGCCATTTCCTCCCTGTATATCCCAATTCATTATCCTTTTCCCAGCCTGTGTAAGATACGCAGCCACTTTCAAAGATGAGAACAGTTGTAGTTCTGGATGCAGTTCAACAGTGACAGGAATCTCATCTGGACAAGGATGGTTGCACATAATACTATGGAACTGGAGGAACGCACCAGGCCAGGCAGCATCGGAGGAGCAGGAAAGTTGATGTTTCAGGTCGGGACCCTTCTTGATTTTCTGAAGGAGGGGTGTGCCCCTCTCTCCCTGTAATCTAAAATGTTTCCACGTTGTCTGGACTTTCCCCAAAGAGAATGCAGGAGTTGTGAGAAAAAGGGAATTGAAAGAGTGAATAGGAAACATACAGAAGAGAAAGCAGCTCGGAAGAGACCAAGTTTGGATGGCGAAGGGTACGTGGAGGAAAAATCAAACTAAGCAAGTGAGAATCATTTTGTTTTTGCCTGTGAAAGAAATGGGATAGTCTGCTACAGCACTGTTTTGTCAGTGGTGCCTAGAAATGCAGTAACTGGTAGTACCAAAACTTGGGTGGCGGCTGAGCACTATTAGCATTTAACAACTTTCTTTTCCAGCTAGTTCATGTTTTAAAAGCAATTTCAAATATCTAGTGCACGGTCAGGTATAGGATTTGCAGTAAGAGCTTACAAGTAGCTACTGGGACATACTGTCAGGAATTGGGGTAGTCTTGATGTATGTAAATGAGCACCTTGGACAATGTTCTTTTCAAGCTGCACTTATTGTTTTGCAGCATTCCGAGTCCCCAGTCAGACTACATGCAGTTGACCCATTTAAATTGCTAAAGGGGACATATGCACACTGTATTGATAAGGTGGAATGTTGATCTTTGAACCTGGGAAAAGAATAGTAGCCTTTCTGATGCCACATTTGCAGTTTGAACTGCTTGACAGTTCTGAGCTGGACAGTTCCAAATATCCATTGGTTGAAATGTAGTAGAGTGTTTCTAACATTGGACATTGTGTTCATGCACAGAATCTGTCAGAGCTGCCCCAGCTGTCAGGATTGGAGGATGATAAAACTTTCCAGGCAGAGGTGGAGCTGAAGACTTTGGTTTACAAGGCTTACAGGTAGGTATGGAGGACAGCAGGCTCATTCTCACCACCCTCTATTAAACAATTGTGGCTATAATTTTCCAGTGTTTTTCTGCTTGCTTATCTTCTGGCAGGCCTTAATGCAAAGAATCTTCCTTCACCTGATAGTGAAGGGTAGTGAGACATTTTTGTCCGTCATATTACCATCCTTCTGTGGTGTCCAAATGCATATATTTTCCTTAATTTGCTCAGCACACCTGAGGGAAGACTGGCCTTCGTACCCTAGAATGAATCCGTCAATACCTTTTGAGAAAGTACAGGTTAATTGAGAAGAACAAGTGTGTAAATGAATTACTCATTGAGATTTGTTTTTGTACAACAGGGCAAACACACATTGGTTTATCCATGTCCTCCCAAAAAAATGATATCTTTGTAATAACACTGGAAACATAAATTAATGTTCTTAGTTGACTGACATGTCAGCTGATGTCCTGTAGCTGTTTGTGAACATGCCTGACCTTATGGGATGCTAGATACATGTATGACCAGTGCCATGTGTTGCACTGCAATGTAATTCACTTATACTGTTTGTTACAGGATTCTCCAAATAACTTCCACCAGTACAAAAGTTAATTCCAGAGCCAAGCCTGTGAGCTGACAAGAGGCCTTATTTACAAAGTGTTTTTTGACAGCATACCCAAAAGGGCATTTACAGAATACCCTTTTGATTGCTGCATTGTTCTAGGGGCTTCCTGTACAAAGCAGGAGGCCTGGGTACAGGTGGTGTGTAATAACATCCCTGAATAGGTTGATTTAAAAATATGCTGTGTAGATGGCTTGAACATACAATTTTTAAAACCATTCCTTATAATGCTGCACTTTGAAACAATCAGCCAATTGAATTTCTTTGTCTTTCCTTGCAAATTATTTTATTGAAAGATAAACTTTTTAGATTTAGATTAGATTCCCTATAGTGTGGAAACAGGCCCTTGGGCCCAACAAGTCCACACTGCAACTTGCAGCATCCCACCCAGACCCATTCCCCTATAACCCACACACCCCTGAACACTACGGCAATTTCCCATGGTCAATCCACCTAGCCTGCACATCTTTGGATTGTGGGAAGAAACCCACGGAGACACGGGGAGAATGTGCAAACTCCACACAGACAGTCACCCGAGGCTGGAATCGAACCCGGGTCCCTGGTGCTGAGGCTGCAGTGCTAACCACTGAGCCACCGTGCCACCCCAAGAGGGTGGCACCTTCGCGCAGGACTTCAGTTTCCTTTTAATTACCTTCATCGGATTAGGCACGTGTTCTTGCTGGTGAGGCAAATTTCTTTTCAGTTTGTTGCTGTCAGAATATAAACCAGTCCCAAGACATGTGTTAAATCATAGCCATAGTCGCTTGTAGTGTTTGTCAAGTGCTGCCACTATTCTATTTGGTTGAATTTGAGACCACTGTTCTAGACTGCAAGTTTATATCACTTACTCCGTGAGATTGCACTGCTGTTAATCTTTGTGATTGATTGTGTACTCAGAACTGGTATGTAACCACTGTCCACTTGCTGCAATTTTCTGAAGAAATAATTAATTTGTATTGTGCACATACAGGGAACCTGCAGCTGGTAGTGCTCCAAATGGATCTGCTGCCCTTGCCCCTCTACCATTTGCATTACCATCTAGAAGGACAAGGGTAACAGATAATGGGAACACCAAAACCTGCAAGTTCCCCTCCAAGCCACTCAGCATCCTGACTTGGAGATATAGCGCCAAATCTCAATGCTGGAATCCAATCTTAACGTGTGTGTGCTTACATAATGTGGACAGGGGCATTTCAAAAAGGCAGCTCACCACCACCATTACCTCAAGGGCAATTAGGGTTGGTCTAGCCAGTGAGCCTCTCATCCAGTGAATACATTAACAAAAGCACACTTCAAGAATAGAAGGCTGTGGGGAAATGTATTGAAGATTTCGAAATCCTGAAGCAACTGCACAGATTAAATAAGGAAAATGTTCCCACTCGTAACAAGGTTCAGAACAAGAGGTCACAGATTTCAACCATTAGTAAGAGAAACTGAAGAGATGAGGAAATTTTCTTTTCATATAATAACTGGTTAGAATGCACTGTCTGAAAGTGTGGTTGGAACCAGCTTCAGAATAGAATTAGATGTTAATTGAAACAGAATAATGTTCAGGTTACAGGGATAAATCAGGAAAATACCATGTGAGATATTCATTTGAATGGGTGACCTGCACAGTGGGCTAAATGGCATGTATGTAATTACCCATTTATGTGCTGATTAATATCTCTTTATGGCCAAGCCTTTCTCTATCTCTGCAAACTCTTTCAAACCCTCTGTCTTCTGACATGGGTGCCCATCCAGTTCCAGCCCGGAATTTCAGCACAGCTCCCAAGGCTCCAGACTCTGAAGCTCCCTCCATTGACTTCTCCTTTCTCTACATCTCCCTCCTGCTACCTCTTTGACCCAAAGTTTGGCCATCTACCTGAATTACCCAATGTGACTTGCTCTTAATGTTTATAATGCTCTTGTGAAGTCTCCTGGAATGTTTATGGTGTTAATTACACTAAATAATTTCAAGTTCCTGCTGTTGTAAATAGATTTAGTTTGTTTATTTAAATCCTGCACCACACCTCCCACCTCCAACCTCATTGACAGTGGTGTTACTTTGATTCTAATTAGTGATATCATCACACAGTCACCACTGACTGACATCAGTTGTTCTAGCACTTGATTGTACTTGGTGTTTTGTTTACTTACGTACACTGTCTGCTAGTAAGAAACCACATTGGTTTGGTTGTGTTTTACACAAGAGACAAAACTGAAAGCTAAATTCCAGACTTTCCGTTTTAAACATGGGATTTCAAATGAGCCTGTGTTTCTAAATTAAGTACAACACAGCGGTGAACGTTGAAAATGAAAGACCCCTTGCTGTTGCACAGCTTGTGGAGTGCAAAGTTTTATAAAACAGGAGCAGAAGTAGGCCTTTTAGCCTGTTGGGTCTGCTCTGCTGTTTGAAAAATCATGGCTAATCTAATAATCCAAACACCGCTTTTCCCCATAGCCCTTGATTCCCTTACTGATTTAAAAATCCGTGTCTCAGCCTTGGAAAAACTTACCAACTCAGCGTCGAAAACCTTCCGTGATAAAGAATATCTCAGATTCACTACTGTCTGAGAGAAGAAATTCTTCCTTTTCTTTGTCTTTGTCTTTTTATGATTCCTTTATTCTCCAGTTTATTTCCTCTGGCCGTAGACTCTCCCACAAAGGGAAATAGCCCCTTTGCGTGTATCCCGTTAAGCCCCTTCAAACTCTAAAGTATTTCAACAAGGTCTTCTCGTGCTTCTAAACTCCAGTGCAAACCAACCTACTCAATCTCTCCCCATAAGAAAATCCCTAAATACCCATTTAGGCTCTCTTTAACAGTGGAATATTCTTAAAAGTGCACAGCATCCAAGTGTTTCACATGGTGAAATTTTGGTTGAAGCTTCTATTCAAAATATTCAGTATATTCCTTGTAGCTTTTTGTTTTATTTCAGGTTTCGAATTACTATTCATCCAAATGGAACGGCTGTACAGGATAGAATTACTCCTGTTGATTTAAAATCTGATGACTAGTCGTCACCTGTTTTGTCAGTGGTGGCTACAGGTCACCCTCACAGACAAAGCTGGGCCTTCAGGATTTCTTTCTCTGAAGCCCGGGAGTACGCAGCCATTCCGAGTTGGACGGTGTATTTACTGAAATATCACTCAACTGTTTTCTCTCCACTAAAGAGTCAATCACCTTTCAATCGTATTTCCTTTATGACTGAATAATTAATAAAGAATAAGTTTTGTTTTCCCCAGTCAGGTTCCTCAGCCACCACTATCCCTCGGGGGCTATTGTCCGTGGAATGTGGCTTCCACAGTGCACTTTATTTATGGTGAGGTAATTGAATCTGTTTATAGATCACTGTAGCCTGTAGCCAGGCCTTATGTAGCCCTGTTAGTCACGAGGGACTGTAGTGATGAGGTGGTTAGTATCCCTACCTCTGAACCAGGACACCCAGGTCCTCGTCCCACCTGCTCCAGAGATGATGATATCTCTGTGAAAAGAGAGAAATTAGGAAAATTATTCATTACAGAGGACTCTTGTGCAATGGCGGGAGTCCTTGTTCCAAAGCTAAATGGCCTGGGTTCAAGTCCCACTTCCCTCAGATATGCGTTATACGATGCCTGAACAGGTTGGTTTAAAAATAATTTGCCACTTTAGTCACTCAGTGTGATTGTAAAGTAGTGGCAGTGTCCCTGTCTCTGAGCCAGGAGGCTTGGGTTCAAGCCCCACCTGCTCCAGAGGTGCATAATAAAGTCTCTGAACAGGTTGATTAGAAAATATCTAGCTCTTTTCAATCTTGTCTGTGCAATAGCATGTAGTGAGCAACAGTAGAGTAAATGATTAAAGATCATTTTAAAAATGCATCATGGAACAAAGGTGGATTTAAATTTAAGCAAGCAGTATTCTTGTTTGGCAGCCCCGCCTAAAGAACAAACGCTCCCAGGTGAATAGCAAATAAAGTTGAATATGGCTGTAATTTAAATTGAGGTACTGGTCTGTCACTAAGTATGACAGGGTAGGTGGGGCTTCAGCCTGTTGGTCTGCTGTGACCTCATCCCAAATGTCAGGGTGGGGTCCCATTCATGGATAGCACTAAGCAGCTGCCCCACTGTCAGCATTCCCCAGATATCTGTCATCAATGAGCTAGGGAATTACCAGAGGCACCTTGCTGCTGTAAAGTGGGAGGGTCATTTGGGTGTTATACCAAAGAACTTCAGAACTTCAAAACAAGGTTGGAAATATGCTGTTTGTAAATTTTGATTTTAGTCGATTTCCATCAGAATACCAGTTCCAACAGCATTTACAGGCAGCAAGAAGAAAAGCAGTCGATATAACTAGTTCTCATCGGAGACCCTGGCTAGTCTGGCCAACTTGTGCTGCTACGTTAGAAATGTCAGAGCCAGAACTGTCTGATATCTGCTAGGCTGCACTGATAGTACCACTCGGAAGGTTGTGTGTTCAAGCCCACTCCATTAGCAGACATTAATCCACTCCTGCTGCATTGTTGGCAGGATCATCTTTTGAATGAGGGATTAAACCGTAGCTACGTCAAGCAAATACATTTGAGAGATTGGACACTTTGGGATTTTGCCAAAAAATTGGGGACTGGAGGGATCTAGGAAAGAGCAGATGAGTACAGTGGCCTGGCCAATCAAGCAAAACGGCTTTTAAGCTCCTCTTCAGAACTGACCCGTTCAGAGCAATCTACGGAATTTCAAAATACTCTGGATGCTGGCAACTGCTTTTGTGGCTGAAAAACCTGATTGTCGTTTGTGGAATCTCCTTGTGTACACTCACTGATTAATCAACATAAATTAGTGAGTTTCAAACTAATGGCATTACTATCAGAGCCATGGTGCTTCATAAGTTCAAATTATTTTCACTGAAGTGACTCCCCCAGACACTGCTGTGTCAGAAACAGAAGCAGTTTGCGGTCATCAGGAGCTTTTGAATCAGGGTTGTTCATTTGTTTGTTTCTTGGTGTGCCTCAGAATTGTACGATATGTTGTGGTCTGGGAAAGGGTTTTATCTGCATTGGTCTCAGTGTCCTCTCTTTTCCAGGTGCTTCTTCATTGCCCAGTCCTATGTACTTGTAAAGAAGTGGAGTGAGGCCCTGGTCCTGTATGAGCGGGTCCTTAAATACACCTCTGAGGCACAAACTCAGACCTTAAAATTTACAAACGATTTACAGGTATTGTGTTCTAGACGCAACATTTGTCATTTAAGTGTTTATAGATTATTAACATTGGCAAAAGGACCATAAATAATGCAGTTATTTTGAACATTGCTTCCACTGGCTGATTCAAGATATCTAAATACGTACGTTGGGGAGATCAGACAGCTCATACTTTTTCCTTTGCTATTTTACCTGGGCCCCAATATTGTTGAGTAGACAACATGGGTTATCAAACAAAGATGCAAATTCCATGCAAGGTGATGTCACCTTTGGGAAAAGGCTATTTGTGTCACCAAGCCATTTCTTCTGTTCTCTCATTTACTTCTCTGGGAACTTGTGCACAAGTCAGTTGCTGCATTTTCCTTTAAAACAATAACATTTGCCTTTCAAAAGTAACTGACTGTGAATTGCTTTAGTGAATCTTACGGATAGAAGGAAACCTAAAGAAGTTCTCCTGTTACCTTATCCACTTGTCACCGTATTCTTCCTAAACCTGGTCTATTTAGCGTTACCCTAAGTTGGTCTAAGCACTTATTACTTTACACCACCCTCATCTTGAGTGAAGTTGTTGACAATACAACTTCCTTTCTGTATCTCATCAGTTGCTAACATTGTAAAACTTCCAGTCTCATCAAAACTTTTGGTGGATGGTATCTAAACTTTGGGAATAATGTATTCTTTCCTGGAATTGCATTGTTTGTCAAATCTATATAGAGCGTTGAGTAACAAAAAAAACTCCATACAGACAGTTTAATTATTAAAGAAGCCTTCTGAAATGTCAGGTGCGACTAGACTGATGCCTCAGTGTATAGCATGCTTTAGAGTGGGATTTCTCAGTCAGGCCTTGTCTCCTAAAAACCGTTCTACTGGCACACCCTGATTTTGATGTGGTTTTTATTCCCTCGGGAAGGTATGTGTAAATCAGCCAGTTTATCATTCCTGGTGGCTATCCTGTGATCTCTTCTGGCGTGTGGATATTAGATACTCATATGAACAGGCTCCATTGTGATGCCTGCCATCATCGATTAGGTTACTGAGATTCATTCTCAAAACTCCTACATGAATATGGTTATTTAATGACAGGAAATTCAAATGTTGTGCTTTTGGTAAATGGTGCCCCTTTTTTTTCAAACGGCTGCTTAAGCAAGGCAGCTTGGGGCTAGACAGGAGGCTGAACTTGCTCTTCAAACTTGTGTTTAAAATATATCTTACCTGAAGATGTCTTTATAAAATCATTGCAAACTTTTCTCCAATAACAGTTTTGATTGAAACATAAAACAAGGAAACTTGGCAAAATACAGTCATACAAAACTATGAGCTAATATGATCTCCAAATTTAATATCTCTCTGTATTAAATGGTACATACAATTGAATCTGTGCAGGTAAGCATAATGTCTGATCTTGCAACTGTGTGCAAATACAGTGTCTGCATTACAGTATAAAAACTGTGCTAAGGAGAACTGCTTTGAAATAGCTGAGAAAAAAATTATATGAACACCACAAAGTTAACTCCTGACCACTGGTACAGAATCATTTGGTTAATATTATGTTACTTCCTTGCAGGATCTGCCTGATGTGAAGGACCTGGTTGCACGTGTCAATGCTGAGAAGTACTCAGTACAGGCAGCTGCTATTTTAGGTGAGTATACTAGCTCAGCTGAAAATCTCATTCGTTCTGTTGTTACCCTCAGACCTCTCTGTTCCAATGGTGTTGTAGCTAATCTCTCACCTTGCCCCCTCTATACACTTGAGCTTGTATAAAGCTCTGCTATTCCTATCTTAATTCATATCAAGTTGTGTTATTCATCACCTGTGCTTGTTGATCTACATCAAACCCCCAAGTCTAACAGTCCAACAATTTGAAAGTACTCATTCTTGTTTTTAAATCCCTCCCTACCTCTGTTATCTTTGAGTCTTTAAATAGCTGAGACTTCTGCGCTGCCAGTTCAGACCAATTGCACATCTTCCCTTCACCAACGGTGGACAGGTCTTCAGTACCTATCCCAAAGCTCTGGAATTCCCTGACTAAATCTGTGTCTGCTTTTCTGCCTCTGTCTCCCTTTAAGACACTGCTTAAAGCTCTCTTTTTGACCAAGTTTTAATCAGCTGTCCTCAGATCCCTTTATACAAATCGGTGTCAACTTCTGGTCATTAATCGCTTATCTGAAACACTTTGAGGCATCTTACTACTTTAATGGTGCATATGATGGGAGGTTGTTTAAGTGTGTGTGTAATGAAGAGATAGTGGGCTTATTTGTAGTGTGTGTATTAGAAAGGCTTTGCTTTGTGTTGGTAAGAGTGACGGGATCCCTTTATTTAACAGAGAGGGTAATTTGATCTCTGTGAAAGAAATTTCCCTTCTCTGTACTGATGGGTACTAGCCACCCAGCAGCAGAAGGTACTGCAGCAGTGTCACTGTCTGTACTTTGCGTGGCTTGGCTGGCTAATTACTCTTTGCATATTTGCACAGTAAAGTTATAGTTCATTGAATCAAAGGAACAATAGCAATATCTGTAAAGGAAGCCTTATATCAGTGCTCCCTAGTAGTCAGCATTCGGATCCTTCTAACACTGGATGTATTTAATGACTAGAATCTTGGTGTACAGGGCCCAATTTGAAAATCTACAGATCATGCAAAACTTGGAACCATTATAAATTATAAACTAGTATAGAATTTTGAAAGAACATAGGTTGGTGAAATGGATGCAGAAGTAGTAGAAAAAATATAATATCGGGATGCATGAAGTGTTTTTTTGGTAGGCAGTACTAAAAGCAATACAAGGTAAAGGGTAAAATGGTAAAGGGGGTATAGAAGTAGAGGACCTTAATGCAAATGTATGTAAATGAGGGTGGTAGAGCAGGATGAGAGTATTATTTGTAAAATATATGACCTCTTGAGATTCTTTGGTAGGAACATGTATTACAAAAACAAGGAATGTATGTTACAATCTGTGAAAATCATTTTGTCCCCTTTCCCCAACTAGCGTGACACAAGCAATTCTGGGTATCACTGTTGTGTAAAGATTTGAAGGGATTAGAGAGTGAGTGCAGAAAAGATCATAAGAATGGTTCCAGGGCTGATGGAAATCAAATATGTAGGTTGGGGGAGTTAGGACTTTTTTTTGGAGAAAAGAGGAGATTTGATGGAGATATTAAAATCTGTCTGGAAAAAATAGATGGGAAAACTAGTTCCTGTTGGTGGAAGGATTGAGAATCTGATGGCACAGATTGAAGGTAATTGGAGAGATGGTGGTGGAGTGGTAATATTGTTGGATGGTTATCCAGAAGCCCAGGCTAATCCTCTGGATACTTTGGTTTGTGTAGAATAGAATAGAATATTCTTTATTGCCACTTGTACTCCAGTATTGGAGTGCAGTGAAATGTTCTTAGTGGCCACCATTCAATGGCTCCACCAGCCTGGTCTCCAGTCATGAATTGTCTCCCTTGACTCCCTCTCCAGTTAGAGGTAGTTAAAAGGTTGGATTGGTGGGAGGAAGCAGGAAGAAAAAAATACTGTAAAGTGGAGGCAAAATAAAAATAGGAAAAGGAACTGGCGAGCAGAGGAGCTCCAACTGGAGCATCTTACCCTGATGCCATCTTGCCATTACCCACCATAGTGGGTTTTGAATTCAAATAAATCAGGAATATAGAGCTAGCCTTAGTAATGGGTGACCATGACAACTATCATTGATTCTTGTAAAAATCCATCTGGTTTGCTGATGCCCTTTGGGGAAGTAACTTGGGCGTTCATACCTTGTCTGGCCAGTGTGCAATTTCAGACTCCTAGCAACGTGATCAACTCTAACTGCTCTGTGAAATGACCAAGCAATTCATTCAGTTCAGTGATAATTAAGAATAGGCAGGAAATGCTGATCTTAGCGGTAATGCCCATGTTCCCTGAAAGAATAGAGGATATTTAGACCTGTATAACTTTGTTACTGTCCATTGTGGGGGAATTGTAAATTGTTTATGAAATTCAATTATTTTTTCATAACCACCTTCTGTAGACAATGAGGATGTCTCCGAGATGGTGTCACAGCTTCAAGTCAAAGACAACAAGGTAAGGGTTTCCCAGACACTCATGGCACATCTCACTAGAGAAAATTGTATCGCATCTTCAAATCCAAACAAATTATTAGAATGAGCACAAACAGCATTGTAAATCACTAATTGTTAATCAAATTAACTGTGTCAAATGTTTGGCAGAATATACCCCCAACTTAAGACTGAAGTTGGGATCATCACAAGGAAGCATTTCTGCTGCGTGTAGATAACCGCTCAATGAATATCTGTTGTGGTTCCTTTGGGATTGCCAAAATTATGAAGAATTACATTGAGAGCTTTTTTGTTAATCAGAATGTAAATTTCAAGATCATCACAAGAATTCGTTGCTAGTACAGAATTCAAGTATTGTTGAGAAATGTACATTATTGGCACAGCTTTTTGTGTTTCACTCATTGGGACAGATCTCAAGGATTGATAATGTAACGGGAAAATGACATTTATACGGTATGTGAAGATCCTTTTTCTAACTGACTTATTAATAGAAATGTGTCATGGAGAATACATCCATTGATGACTAATGACAGTTAACTGCTAAGTTTTTGTCAACCTGCTTGGTTTAAAATTTTAACAGATCTACTAATCTAACTGTCAGGACTTCCTTCTCATATATACAATGTTGTTTTCTTTTTACTTCGGTATTTCTTATGTAGTCCTAATGAGTGCAAGCTGAGTTTTTCAACATGCCTTTTTTTAAA
The DNA here is from genome assembly GCF_030684315.1 of Stegostoma tigrinum. Lineage (NCBI taxonomy): Eukaryota > Metazoa > Chordata > Chondrichthyes > Orectolobiformes > Stegostomatidae > Stegostoma > Stegostoma tigrinum. The sequence goes on along the minus strand of NC_081375.1, from coordinate 52,998,412 downwards.
ATCAGCAATATAAGAATTAAAGGATGTCTTAGGAAAATAAAACTCTTCAGGAGGAATGCCTATTGTGTGGAATTTTGTAACTAGTTGAGATGGAGTAGATTGCATAGATCTCATTTAAAGCTTGTGTGAGAAAGAGGAACATTCAAGGACAAGGGGAATAAACAGAAGAGCATATTGGAGTGAAATATACAGGCGTTAGCTTGAATGATGGATGAGGTGTGTTGTGTGCTGTAGCAACTGTTTAATTAGAGGTTGTTTAAGGTGATCCAGGCTTCTATTGTTAGTCTCATTGCAAACTAAAAATGAACCTTGCCTCGTCTCAAGTGGAAGTTAGTCCTGACGACGACTTGTCCTCCCAGCCTTCGGTGCATCATTGAGCTGCTTTTTTTTTGTTATCCACTTGTATTTAGTAAAGTAACTTGCTGCATGTTGAGCTGAGGACTTTGTCCTTTCACAGGGGGGTTAAATCCAGTCTGGGAGATCTGAATATCAACTAAAATGGTTTGCCAATTGTAAATGGGATCTTCCAGCACCAGCCTGCCTAAGATGCTGAATGTAATTTGACCATCCTCGTGACTAAGATCAACTATATATTCACAAGTGTAGTTTGCCATTTTTCCCACCACAGCCCTCCCCATAACTGTTTCTCCACTGCCCTGTATATTGTGTTTCCCCATTTGATAAGTTAAGAGCATTACATTTTGCAAGTTGCTTTCAAAACTGCTTCCACCACGCGCTCAGGCAGTGCATTCCAGATCATAAGACTCAACATCAAAAAATTCTCCTTTCACAAGGTTTTATCAGTGTCATCTCCATAACGTGTTGGAATGTGTTCAATTACTCTGTTAGTGGGTAAAATCTCTGGGTGAGCCATGCAGACCGCAGTCAGTCAGCCTTGAATCGGTTTATCCCAACTTGGAATGACGTGTGGCATTGCGGTTGACTTCACTGTCCGCGAGCAAGGCAAGAGTGAAGAAGTGCAAACCAAGATCCTGCTCTCAGTGGCTGCCTGTGAGTAGACATTTTAAGGACAGGACTGACCCATGGCCAAATTGGTATGCAAAGGCAGCTGTCTTTGCATGCAGTTCCACTAACGTGCATCGTGGAACTGTAACTTAATGAATTGCCATCGTTCGAGAGTGGGATTAAAAATTGTAGAAATTTTCGGACATGAAGTGTGTGGTTTTAGAAAGCACTGAAGTGACATTCTAAAGTCTGGTACGTAACCCAGATCACTTACCAGGATAGTTGATCTCACCAGTTCACGTTGTGATAATGGTCCCTCCGGTGATTACTGTTTAAACTGTATCTTTGCATGCTAGAGCTCTGGATGTAACTTGATTTTGCTTCTCTCACAGCCCCTCAGTGAATGTTTGGACGTGTTTCGCATCGATCCCTCTCTGGTCACTAAACATGCCAATCTGGTGCGTTTTCCACCGGAATTCCAGCCAATCCCCTGTAAGCCTCTGTTTTTTGACCTGGCTCTCAACCATGCGACATTTCCTGCCTTGGAGGACAAAGTGGAGCAGAAAGGACGAGGAGGCCTCACTGGCTACATCAAAGGTTTCTTTGGCTTCCGCGGCTGAAGTTTGGAAAGGATTAAAACAATTTTGTACCATTTACCAGCCCATGTCCTGCTCTGAATACTCAGTATTTCTGAATGGAGTGTAATACTTCAGATGTAATCAGAAACTGTGGAGATACCTCGTGACGCACAGCAAACTGAACTGAACAATAATGCAGCCTCACAAGATCCTTCCTTATATCCTCCTGGGTTTTGCAAACCATTCAAGCCCATCAATGCTGAGTGACCGGTCCTACCCATTGACCTACTTATGAAAGTACCTATTATGGCCTCAATCTCTTTTTCTTGTTGTGGCAATTGAAGAAAGCAAATCAGTAATGTATAGTGTCCTGAAACAATAAAATTAAGACTCGTCTTTACATTTTGTTTTTCCTTGCAGGCAATCCCAAGTTAAATGCTCTACCATTTCAATGGTACCCCCCTCAATAATGAGAGTCCTAGGAAACAGCAGGGCCTCTAATATATTGCTTCTCTTTCTCCTCATCCTGGCTGTTGATCAGGACCAACAAAAAATTTAGAATATGTTATAAATTGGTGTAACCTCCCCTTTTGTATTACATGTGGCAATGAAGGTGATTAAGTTGCAAAATACCCAGATGAAGTTCACTTGGGGTAACTGTTTAATATATTGCATGTTCTCTCCCCAGAAGGAGGAGTGCCTTGCAGTAATGTAACAGACTGCCAATAGTATGTGTGCATAGCACAACATTTACTTCCTACCATATGCTTCGTTATGTTGCAGTTTTATAACCATTAGGTTTTGAGAAACTCTTATTGTTGAGGGTCTGGATCTTTCATGTGGGCCGTGGTGGTTGAGCTTTGTTTCACACAGTTATTTATCTAGCCTGCCATTGCGTCCCTGGTTTTGAGTCTGGTAAACTGATGTCAGATTTGGCAACCTGTTATGTTTGAAGACCTCGGTTGGATAGACACCAACCTGCCTCCAACCCAAATTCTCTTCCAGTCTGTGCAAAAGCCAGCCCTCTGACATGTTCTCAAACAGGGCATGCAATACAAAGCGGTTGCTGGGATTCCCAAAGCAATATGTTGTATCTGCTACAGCCAGCTAACGTGACACACAGCCACACGGAACCTGCCAATCCCACAAGTGCCTGTCTCCTTTCTCCTTATTGCTGCTGCATATAGACAGACATTTGCGAAAGTGAAGAATTAAGGATTCCTGCGATACCAGCTTCCCAGTGCTTTAAACAGTTCACGATTGCTGCTGCCTGTCTGTAGACAGCACATGAATGAGCCTGATGCTGCAATCAGTTCAGTCTGCTGTGTGCGTCTGCTGTCAGCAACTTCTCATCAAATTAGTTAATACCACTGACTCCAAAGCTGAAGATCTTGGCAAATAACTCAAACAAATGAGTTTGTTGAGTCTGTGTTAAAATGAGTGCAACCTGGAATCATTCCACAGGAAAAGATTTAAAAATAAGTTTTAACCTGTTGAGAAGAATCCCATATTGTGTCTGAATGAACTGGAATTAAAATCTTCCAAGATTTGAAATTGATGAACATTGAGCCGTTTCCGTTATACTGTGCCTCGTCTTGAACACACACTTCTTATAAATGAATTAAAGTAGAAAATAGGAACTTTATTTTTTGCTTCAAAGATCCTGAAATAAAGACAAAACACCAGTGAACATTTTCAATTGATTGAACTAACCCTTCAATTATTGCATGGTAACAGGGTCAACAACTTCATCCAAAACAAATAGATGTATGCTGGGCAGTTGGCGAACTAGATATGGTTTCAGTTTTGATGCCATTCTTACCTCTGAGTGGAAATATTGTGGACTTAAGACCACTCCATTTAGGTTGATGCTTCAGATTGCTGCAGGTGGTATACTTGTGGATTGGGTGTTAACATGATCCACTCTGTCTGCCCTGGTGATTAAAGGGCACGTTCAAGATCCCATCCCTATGCAATTCCTACCTCAACTAATATCGTCCAAAATCACAGAGTTCCTACAGTGTGGTAGGGGGCTCTTTGGCCCGTTGAGTCCACACCCACCATCTGAAGAGCATTCCATCCAGACCCATCCTGCCCTGTAACCCTGCTCTTCCCGTGACCAATCCACCTAACCTGCATGTCTTTGGAGGAAACCAGAGCATCTGGACACGACCCATGCAGGTGTGGGGACAATGTACAAACTCCACGCAGACAGTCGCCAGACGATGGAATTGAACCCAAGTCCCTGGGGCTCTCAGGCAATAGCACTAACCTCCATGCCACCCCAGACTGACTAGTGATTTTTTCCCCCCCTTTGCTCTTTGTCGCACCTTGATCTGTGCATGAATAGCAAACAATACAGCAGCAATCATTGTACTGTAAATCAGCTAATGCCATGGGAAGTGCAGGTTGTTTCTACAAAGAAGACGATGCCATAAGAACCTGCCCATATTCTGCGTGTACAAGATTTATTTGCTTGTCTAGCAAAAGTAATAGTTGTCTGGACAAACTAGTGGATCTAGTTAAATGCATTGCCAAGATTGGCACCTGGTAAGAATATTACCAGGCTCCTCAAAACCAAATCCCAACTATTTCAACTAGTGAGTGACTTCATTTCTTCCTCCTTTTTCAATGCCTCCAACTTTTATTAACAGTTGCCTTTGTATGATACCTTTCATGCAGTCTAGCTTAAATGCATGATCCTGAGAGTTCCTAACTATGTGGAAGCTGAGGGTCATACCTCTTAGGAGGGAGCCTAGAACAAGGGGTGACCATTTAAAAATAAGATTTAAGATGGAGATGGAGAGGTATTTCCTCAGATTAGTTAGACTCTAAAATTCTGTGAGGGGGGCAGTGGAGGCAAGGTTGTGCGGAAGGTGAGAGCACAATCAAGTCAGCTATCATCAAATATCAGCTTGCTGGCCAGTCAACTACATTTGAGTTGTAGGCACTGTTTAATGTCTCTCACAGTGACTCCAGACACATTGCAAGGTGATTAATGCTTTGAAATGGCCTGGGAAGCCACACCAAAATAAAAGCAAGAGGTGTGGTAGTTAGTTTCCTCCTGCAGATGGTAATCTGTTATTGACAGTGAGTTTGAAGAAAACTTATTTCTGTAGCATCTTTGATGACTAGCAGCTATCTGTGTTTTACAGTTAAACACTTCTGAAGTGCAGGCACTTTTATAACACAAGAAGCTGTGGCCAATTTGCAGACAGTACAAACAGCAATGGGATTATGACCGTATAATTAGTTTTTTATGATTTTGTTTGAAGGATAATTATCAGCCAGAACCCATTGCTTGTCCTGGGTATGTCATAGCATCTCTGGTATCTGCCTGAGAAGCCAAACATGGCCTCTGTTTAATTCTGCAGCCATAAGCTTGTAATTATTGCCAATTATCTGTACGTTTTGGGTTTTTTTTATATTCTGTCAGATTGCAGAAATAAGTGTGGTCATACAGTAAATTGCCCTCCGTTGCTGGCCATCATTCTGTGGCTTTTAGTAGATTGTCAGTAAGAGCCTGTTCTACCATTCAGCTGGATTTGAGTAAGAACAAACATAGATGGTTAAGCACATGTTTTTCACATCTCTCGTCTCAAGCCCCTGATGTACTAGAATGGGCCTCGGCTGGCGACTATTGGTTATGAACAGAGATTGGACAGACTGAGGTTATTCTCCTTACAACAGTGGAGACTGAGGGGGGTGGAATGTAGGGTCTCACAGCACAGACATAGACCCTTCGGTAAAACTTGTCTGCACCTACCAGATATCCCAATCTGATCTAGTCCTATTTGGCCCATAACCCCCTGAACCATTTTCCTGTACTAAAGGATTCTGGGTAATCAAGATGGAGGGCGAGAAAAATTGTGGCTGTAGGAGCCGCTTTTTGGAGGTATTTTCAGTGTTGGAGCTGATTTCCTCGAATCCTAGGAGCAGTAATTACTGTTTTATAAGGTGTTCTATTGTTTTCGAACATTGGCGGGGGTGGGGGGAGAAAAAGATCAAAGCAACAGCATTTTAAAAAGGAGGCAGATAGACAAAGGTAGTGACCACATGGGCATTGATTCAAATGGAGAAAGAAACTTAGACAGCTGTCTGACCCAGCAGTAACCTGCACTATTCAATATTTCATAGGCATTGAGAAGTGCACTTGCAAAGTCATTGCTACAGCCAAGTGCTGGAAAATGGGGTTAGAATAGTTAGGTGGCCTTTCCCTGTGCTGAAGATCTCTGGGTAATTTATATGTCAACTCGGCTGCTGCTCTGTAACCTCCATAAACCCTTGATTTTGGTCGTATCTATTCCATTGGTCAGATTAAATACAAAATCGACAGTCCTGCCTCTCCAACGAACGCGAGAGATCCCGGGACAAACAGAGGAGTGGTATTTCCCTGTTGTTTTGATGATGTTTGTTGCTCTACCAAGTAAAAAGGGAAAATTGCCATAGTCTTACTGAATCATAGAGCTACTTTCTCATTAGAGAGAGAAATTATTGTTGGTGAGTTTAACCTGAAGATCACTACACTTCAGGCAAGAGGAGGAGGTTGAGGACACTCCTCGTTACCTCAGCTGGTGCAGGAATTGAACTCTTGGTGAGATCACTCTGCAACATGAGCAGCCAATTAGCCAACAGAGCCAGCTGGGCCTGTGGTCATGATCATGCTGCTCTGTTTAAGAAGACTGCAGTGCTTTCCATTTTTACATTCTCACAACAACATGAATGTAGAATCTGAAATATTTAATTGGCTGTAAAGTACTTTGAAATGTTCTCAGGCATGAAAGGCACCATATAATGGAAGTTTTTAAAATATTTTTAATAGAGACTTTTACACTTCCATTGTGGAGACAAAATGTTTTGATTAATGTGACCCCTTTAGCAAAGACCATTTTGATTTTATGTCATGCCAGTTGCAAATTACGATGATAAATGAAATTGAAAGTTTAAAATGCCTAAAGAAAATGGGGATATGAGTTTCCAAGATAACAAAGTGTGGAGCTGGATGAATACAGCAGGCCAAGCAGCATCTCAGGAGCACAAAAGCTGACGTTCAGGCCCAGACCCTTCATCAGAGAGCTCTGAAGGGTCTAGGCCCGAAACGTCAGCTTTTGTGCTCCTGAGATGCTGCTTGGCCTGCTGTGTTCATCCAGCTCCACACTTTGTTATCTTGGATTTTCCAGCATCTGCCGTTCCCATTATCACTGGGGGTATGAGTTTGCCTGAGTTTCTTCAGCAGCTCATGACTGACTATTTGCCGTTATGCTTCTCAATTTCTGTAATCGGTGTAAGCAATGCACGTTTTAAAATCCACAGCAACTCTGGTTTCTTGTTGTTCCTTTAGCTTCACTGCTGTCTCTCCATAATATGGTGCAAGTTCAGCTTACTTGAAACTTTCAACATACCTTTGTTTCTTCTAGACTCCACGATTCTAGTACAGCCACGACTTGTGTCTCTTTCTACCCTCGGATCACTTGAAGCCATGCAGAAACTGAGCTGTCCACGTCGTATCTAGGAGCAAGTCTCATTCACCTGTCACTTCTTCCCTGCCACCACCTCTCATGCTCACTGACTTATGTTGTCTCTCAGTCAACCAATAACTATGATGCTTAAGTTTTCCAGCTGCGTTTCAAATCTCTTCACAGTCGTGCCCTTCCCTTTCTCTGTAATTTCCTCCAGCCCCACAATCCTCTGAGTTGACTGAACTCCTCTACTTCTGATAGCCTTGCCATTCCCAATGATGTACCTGCTGTACAATTGGTAGTCACACCTTCACTTGCCTCAGGCCTGCACTCTGTTGTTCCCTCCCTATATCCTTCTGTCTCTACCTTGCTTTCCTACTTTAAGACACTTCTTAAATGATACTTCTTTGACCAAGGTTTTTTGGTCATCTCACCTAACATCTCCCAAATGGCTCAGTTTCACTCCTTGTTTTACAAAAATGCTCCTGTGAAGTGTCTTGAGATATCTCAATATGTTAAGTAGTTTTTGGTATGGGATAGTAATGGGAATTGGGATAATAGTATGCTTTGTGATGTTACTGCTGGAGGTGATGGGTAAATTTTAGTTCTCATCCCTGTGCAATAGATATCTTCTCGGAAAATACTGGCATTGTTCTAGTCGTCAGCTTGAAATGGCTATTTCACATTTACTAGAAGCTCTCGAAAGCTTGTGAACTAATTTATTCAAAAACAATTTGCTAGAAAAGCTCAGCAGGTCTGGCAGCATCTGTGGAGAGAAATCAGAGTTAATGTTTTGGCTCAGGTGACCCTTCCTCTGAACTGATGGTAGCTAAGAAAATGTCAGTTTATATGCAAAAGTTATGATGGGGGTGGGGGTGAGGATTAAAAATAGGATAGAGCCCAAAGAGAGAGAAGAACAGACGAAGGGATGGATAACGATCTGACGGGGAGGGTGGAAAGTTGTTAATGGGGACTGTTAGTGGCTAGCAATAGGTCGTGTGTAAGGGCAAGCTGTGTGATAACAAGGCCTTGTGTATGGGGTAAGGGGTTGGGACATGGGAGAGTTCAGGCCCTAAAATGATTGAATTTGATCAGTCAGGGTAATCGATTCCTGATGGATCCTTTGGTGGGAATCAAAGATCATCCCTAAGGGATTCAGAAGCTTCCAAGAATAAGAGTCACCACAACAGCACCCAAGACCCATTCAAGACCAACCACTGGGAGGGGAAGACCAGATGACCATCGCCATGTGGATCAAGGCCAAGGTCTAGTGTGGTGATGTTTGATCATTCCACGTTAAGTTAAAGTACAAGATACTGACTTTTATATTCAGAGTATTAGTTGTTAGATTTATCATATTGTTAGCTTGTAGCATAATTGTTATTGTGTTATAACCAATAAAGATAATCGCAATATGAAATTAAGAGTGGACTCAGTCCTTTGCAGGATATATGGCTAAACGCAGTGTGGCGAGTGCAACAGCTGTTGCAGGAGTGAAGAGATGGGGTGAGGGAGGAAGTGCGGAAGTGGGTCGCGCCCGGTCGAGGGCCCTGCCTTCTACAGTACTGGGGAATCATCAGTTGAGGAGGAAGTTGGACATTTCGGATGTTCCTTTGTTGAAGTTGGCCTCATTGGAACTTCTGTGACAGAGACACAGGAACTAGGAGAATGGGATGGAGTCTTTACAGGAAGCAGGATGTGAGGATGTCTAGTCCAGGTAGCTATGGGAATCAATGGATTTATAGTCAATATTAGTGGCCAGTCTATCCCCAGAAATGGAAACAGAGGAGTCAGATAGACCAGGTGATGGAATTAATTTGTTTGTGTACTCTGGCAGTTCGATTGGTGTTCCTGCCTTCAGCCCAGCCTGGTTCCATGCTGCTGGTTGGTACCAGTCACTTCCAATCCCTCTATTTGCTGTCTTTTCTTCCTTAAATTTGAAGGTGTTTTTCGCCCTATCTGAGTAACCTTCAATGTGGATATGCTCACAATAAACTCTCCCTTGTTTTATTTTCTTTGGGACCTTTCTGACTTGATTCTTGTACTTCATTCTCTCTGTAATGTGGATGTGGTATGCCTTGAATTATTAGCCATGTTTACTTGGTCTGGGAAGATGGTAGTGGGGCTTTTCTCTCCAATAGCTGCGCCTTTCAAGCTCCCAAAATGAGGCTATGTGGTATAGTCTAGGATACTGACCTAGCAACAGTGAAGGAACGGTATTTGTAAATAGGAAGCAGGATGGTGTTTCAATTAGACTTTTTTTTATTTGTTTGTGGGATATGGATGTCACATTTATTGGCCTGTTCCCACAAGCCTGTAAACAGTGGCTTGCCAGGGATAGTAGGAACTGCAGATGCTGGAGAATCTGAGATAACAAGGTGTGGAGCTGGATGAACACAGCAGGCCAAGCAGCATCAGAGGAGCAGGAAAGCTGACATTTTGGGCTTAGACCCTTCAAACATGGACAAAAGTCGTAGCCCTTGACATTAAAGCTCCTTTTTTGACAGAGTGTGGCATTAGGAAGCCCTGGCTAAACTGGAATCAATGGGCTTCAGGGAACAAACTCTCCGGTTGGTTGGAGTCATACCTGATACATAGGAAGATGATCGTGGTTGTTGCAGGTCAGTCATCCAGGCTCCAGGATATCTCCGCAGGATTTCCTCAGGATAGTGTCCATTGCTCAACCATCTTCAGTTGCTTCATCAATGATCTTCTCTCCATCATAAGGTCAGAAGTGCTGATCCCTATCAATATCTGCACAATGTTCATTCACGACTGGATATTAAAGCAGTCCGCATTCAAATGCAACAAGATTTGGACAAAATCTAGGCTTATGCTGACAATTAGCACATAACATACGCACCACGTAAATGCCAGGCGATGACTATCTTTGACAAAATGCAATCTAATCATCGTTTTTTGACATTTAATAGGGTTAGCTCACTGAAGCCCCCCACTATCAACATCCTGGGGGTTATTATTGACCAGAAACTCAACCAGACTCACCATGTAAACATAGTGTCTACAAGAGCAGGTCAGAAACTAGGAATCCTGCAGTGAGTAACTCACTCCCTGACTCTCCAAAGCCTGTCCCCCATCTACAAGGCACAAGTCAGGAGTGTGATGGAATACTCCCCACCTGCCTGCACGAGTGCAGCCCCAACAACACTCTAGAAGCTTGACACCATCCAGGACAAAGCAGCCACTTGATTGACACCACATCCGCAAACGTTCCCTCCCTTCACCACCGACGCTCAGTAGCAGCAGTGTCTACCATCTACGAGATGCACTACGGAAATTCACCAAAGATCCTCTGACAGCACCTTCGAAACCCACAACCACTTCCACCTGGAAGGACAAAAGCAGCAGATACATGGGAACACCATCACCTCCAAGTTCCCCTCCAAGCCACTCACTATCCTGACTGGGAAATATATCACCTTTCCTTCACTGTCGCGGGGTTAAAATTCTGGAATTCCTTCCCTAATGACATTTTGGGTCAACCCACAACAGGAGGGCTGCGACAGTTCAAGAAGGTAGTTCACCTCCACTTTCTCCAGGGCAATTAGGAATAAACACTTGTCCAACTAGTGATGCCCAGATGACATGAATGAAAATTTTAAAAAGGCCTGTACAGTGATTTGGCCGATTCTGCATTTGTTATTGTTCAGTGTTCCCACTGATTTTCTTACAGCCTGCACAGGCCTCCTAGGTCCATGCACAGCAGAGGCTGCCACAGCCTTTCACGTACTGATCACAGTGAGCAGAACATTGGGGTGGCTCGAAATGATGAACTCCAGTGAGGTGCAGGGAAGTGGGTGAATGCTTGGGGTAGGCTGGAGGGGTGTGCAGGGTGTTAAGTGCGTCGGAGGACGGGGTGGTCTGTTGAGGAGGGGGATGGGGCCTGTTGTGGCAGAGTCAGGCCGGGAAATGAAGTAGGACCGATGTGGTCTCAGAATGAGCTGGTAGGTGGGTGATTGGGTACAGAGAGGGGGGATTTTGCGTTGGTTCAGGGTTATGTCAGGTGGGCAGCTTTGTGCCTGCGGTTTGAAAGGTGTTTGTGGGGGTGGATCGGTGTCATGTCTGAGGTGGTGTCAGGGATCAGGTTTCAGTCGTGAGTTGGGCCTATATTTTAATGGTTGTGCAGGTAGAGCAGCTTCTTAAATCCTTTAAAACTTCCTGTATGGCTGTGAAACTTAACAGAGTCAGAGGCCTCGAGGTGGGTTTTTTCGGAGGTTTCCAGACACTGGTGCACAGTCAGTTGTAAATTTCAATTTCTCAGCCTTTGCCTCGGAGTTGGCCGTGACAGAATGGCCCTTGTTGGCTATCCCCATCCTGGGTTACAGAACAACTCTATGGTCATTGTAAATCCCAAGCCAATGATGTGGCTGCAGGCGAGACCGGAATTGAAGTTGTGAACTAGGGCAGTGGCTGGAGGGATTGCAGGCGGAAAGTTTTCACCAGAGAGTCGTAAGACTGTAAAGGCCACAGCAGTATCTACTATAAACCCACAACAAATAGACGGGAGAGAAAGGAACAGGGGACGTGCTAATGGAGTTTGATAAAAGAGGGGCAGGACAGGGCTCATGTACTTCATAAACCACTTGGGCTAAAGGTGCTCTGTGAGCTCTGTAGTAGAGCCCAGTACAGCACAGGAATAGGCCCTTCGGCCCACCATGTCTGTGCCGATCATGGTGCCATTCTAAACTAATCCCAACTGCCTGCATGTGGTCCATGTCCCTCCATTCCCTGTATGTACTGTTTACCCAGTATCATTCTGAGGCAGGAATGTTTACACAGATGTCTCCATTAAACACTGCCAGGATAGGGACAGCACAGGATTAGATACAGTGAAAGCTCCCTCTACACTGTCCCTATCAAACACTGCCAGGATAGAGACAGCACAAAGTTAGACTCAGTAAGGCTTCCCCTACACTGTCCCCCATCAAACACTCCCAGGAAAGGGACAGCATGGGGTTTGATACAGAGTAAAGCACACTCTACACTGTCCCTATCAAACTCTCCCAGGCTGGTTCAACGCTGGATTAGACACAGAGTAAAGCTGCTTCTCCCCCTTTAACCTGAAAGTAAAGCTCCCTCTGTTCTACTGTTAAACTCTGTATTTATCTAAATCATTTCTGGTTCTCTTGAGTAAAATCATGGATAAGACATAAAGTGATTTCAGTAATCTGCTGCAGTAATCTGTACCCGTTGGTAGTCAGAGCCACTTTATGTCAATCTTTCATGAGATTCAGTAAGGCTTGAAGAATGAAGATTTCAGCCTGTTTTACCAAGACCACAGAGTGCAGGAAGATGATGACTATGGTCTTCTCTGAGTTAAACTTCCACTGACAAAGGCAGAATTGTTTATCCTGATGAATAGGACCCTCTGTCAGCTGAATGTAAAGATTTCACAGTGCAAATCAAAGAATAGCCCAGGAGGGCTCTAGGGGTGGGGTTCAGGCCCATTTTGATCCACATCTCTAAACTAACCTCACTGAAAACTGCAATAGTGAGAATTGTCGATGCTGGAGTTAGAGATAGTACAGTGTAGAACTGGAGGAACGCAGCAGGCCAACAGCATCGGAGGAGCAGGAAAGCTGATGTTTTGGGTCGGGGGCCTTCTGTTCCTCTAATGCTGCCTGGCCTGCTGTGTTCCTCCAGTTCTACACTGTACTATCTCTAACTCCAGCATCGACAATTCTCACTATTGCAGTTTTCCACACTGAGTTATCACTGAAAGTTACTCTGTGGTCATTATGTCATTGCTGTTAGTGGAATCTTGCTGTGCAAAGAATGGATCTGCTGTATTTCCCACATGACAATTTTTTTAAAGACAACCTTAATTTGGGTGCCTTGGGCTGTCTTGAGATTGTGAATGATGTTAAATAATTAGTTTTGTTCTCGACTGTCCCTGGGAATAGCCTCACCCTGGTGTTTGGTTTCATGACCTGTTCCTGTTGTAGCGGGTTCGTTGTGAGGATGTAATGGTTAATTGGCAGTGTTAGTGATACTTGTTGGAGCTGTTTGTGAAATTGCAAAACTTCAGGGATGGGCGCTGTGGCTTTCTTCCCATTATGGGGTGCGATATCATATATTACCTGAGCAGTTCTGGAACCACACCCACTTTGGCTTTTTAAACTGAGGAATGCTGCGAGGAATGTTGCAAACTTCTTGTTACAGAAACCTGAAGGGTTCACATATGCACCGTTAACATACGCCTCTGTATATCTCCACATGTGAGAGCTCTCAGTATACGGCCCTCTCGTCTGAAGTTCAAGACAAGGCTCAGAGAATCCGGCACAAAGTACAGGCTGATGCTTCAATGCAGTTCTGAAAGAGTACTGCACTGCCAGAGGGGCACAGGGGTTCTCTCAGCTGGAAGTACAAGACCCCACAGCGTGGAAGCAGACCTTCAGCCCATCTGGTCCACACTAATCCTCCAAAGAGCATCCCCCCCCAGGACCAACCCCTCTATCCCTGTATTTCCCATGGCCAATCTACCTACCCTGCACATCTTTGGACTGTGGGAGGAAGACGCGGGGAGAATGTGCAAATTCCACACAGACAGTCACCCAAGGCTAGAATTGAACCCAGGTCTCTAATGCTAAGGGACAGCAGTGCTAACCACTAAGCCACCATGCTGCCCAGGTTCTCTCTGAGCAGCCACTTAAAAGATTTCCTGTCCATTATTTCTTTGGAAGTTTGCTATGTGCGGTCACATTTCCTATATTGCAGCAATGAAACTGTAATGCATTTTGGAACATCTGAGGCTGTGACAGGTGCTTTATGAATGCAAGTCTGGGAGTCTGTCTTTCAATGTGCACAATTGTGACAGATTTTCATTCCTCACCTGTCAATGTATTATCGATGCAGTGAAGTTTCTAACCGATCTCTAGGTGACAGATTAATAGAAAGTACAAATGCAGTACAAATATCAAATGAACAATGTTACAACCAGACGGTTTTCGCAGTCACTGCAGAGAGACTCCCAGATATATCTCCTTTCCTGCTTCCCAGTAGCTACTGTCCTGAACAATGCTGGAAATCTGAACTGAGATTGCTGGGGCAAAAAAAAGTGTGTCTGGAAAGAGATTGTGTTTGCGTGGGAGATGCAAACTGAAAGCTTATCCCTTTGTTCTCTTTCAGGACTTGCCCAACAATTCCCAGCCCTTGCCGTGCCTTCTCAGATGCAAAGTTCCTAATGAATGAACACTCATGTCCAAGGTGCTTATGTGAACATTTGAAATAGGAGCAGAAGTAAACAATTTGGTGCCTCGAAACTGCTCTGTTCTCAATAAGATTGTGTCTGGTCTGTGTGTGTGTTGAATTTCACATTCCAACCCTCTCCTGATAACCTTTGATTCCCTTCAAACAAGAATCTATACATCTCCACCTACAAACACTTAATGACCCACCTCCATCACCTTCTGAGGCAAAGAGTTCTAAAAGTTGCACAATTTCTCCTCAGCTCTAAGCTGAAAGCATAGCTCCTAATTTTAAAACAGAACCCCCCTACTTCTGGGCTGACCCACTAGAGGAAACATCCATTCTACACCCACCTTGTCAAGGCCATTCAATATATATTTTGCTTAAATCTCTCCTCACTTTCCAAGCTCCAGAGGAAATGAACCCCGTGTGTCCAACCTTTCCTCATAAGACAACCTGCTTATTACAGTATTGATCCACCAAACTCCTCTGAACTGCCTCTAATGCATTTGGTATGTCCATAAGGTCTCTCAACAACTTCTACAGATGCACCACTGAAACCATTCTATCCGGGTGCAATGGTCTGGTACAGCAACTGCTCTGCCCAAGACTGTAAGAAACTACAGACGGTGGTGGGCACAGCCCAGACCATCACAGAAGCCAACCTTCCATCCATGGACTCTATTTACACTTCTCACTGCTGCAGAAAGGCTGCTAACATCATCAAAGACCCCTGCCACCCTAGTAATACTCAGGCAGGAGATACAGAAGTTTGAACAGATGCACTAACAGGTTCAAGAACAGCTTCTTCCCTGCCATTATTGGACTGATGAATGGACCCTCTTTAACTTCAAATAATGTTGACCTTGCTAATGTCGATCTTCCTGTGTAGTGTAACCTGTATGACTCACTCTGTCTAAACGGCCTATGATCTGTATATCCTGGTTTGCTACAATCAGCCTGCACTGCCCACAAAACAAAGCTTTTCACTGTACATGAGTACATGCGACAACAATAAATCAAATCAAATCACACATTTACCTCCATAAATATGGAGACCAATATTGCCCACAGTAATAGAGGTGTGATCTTGCCAATGCCCTGTATAAATAAAGTATACCAACTTCACCTTTATGTTTAATTCCTCTCATTATAAAGATAATGTTCCATCAGCCTTCTGATGTACCTGTGTACTAATCTTTAGTGAATCATACACTGGAACACTGTGATCCCTCTGCACTTTAGAATTCTGCAGATGATATCTTGTTTTTTTTCTCTCTCTACATTTTCATTCTTGCTGTCAAAGAGAACTTCACATTTTCCCACATTATACTCCATCTAGCAGATTGTTTGCCCATTGGCCTAACCAAACCATATCTGTCACAGTGTGGAGCTGGATGAACACAGCAGGCTAGGCAGCATCAGAGGAACTGGGAAGCTGATGTTTCAGGTTGGGACCCTTCTACAGAACTGGGGGAGGGGAAGGAAGCTCTGAAATAAATAGAGGGTGGGGCTGGGGAAGAGGTAGGTGGGATGGTGATGGGCAAGTGCAGGTAGGTAGCGGTGGGGATTGCTCAGTGAGGTGGGAGGAGCAGATATGTGGGAGAGAAGACGGACAGGTCAAGGAGGCGGGGATGAGAGGAATGATTGGTCATGGGATGAGGTTGGGGGTGGGGAGATTTTGAAACTAGTAAAACCCTCATTGAGACCATTGGTTGTAGGCTCCCGAGGCAGAATATGAGGTGCTGCTCCTCCAGTTTCCGGGTGGTGTCGTATTGGCACTGGAGAAGGCCCAGGATGGACATGTCACCCAGGGAGTGGGACGGGGAGTTGAATTGGTTTGCAGGTGAACATCTGTCTGATGTGGAAGGTCTTTTTGGGGCCTGGGATGGAGCACTCCAGCATCGGCAATTCTTATTATCTCTATATCTGTCACGATCGTCCTCATGTCCTCTTCATAACATACTTCACTACTTATGTTTTGTTATCTGTAAATTTAGCCACCATGCCCCTGCTGCCTTCATCTAAGACTATTGATATAAACTGTAAGAAGTTAATGCTCCAAACAGACTTCGCTCATCACATCCTGCCAATCGGACAAAGACACATTTATATATCTTGTGTTCTCTTCCAGACAGCCAACTGCCAGGCTTCTTTCTATGTTGATGTGTAATCTCCTCTGGATTAATTTAACCTGTGCCGCCTAGTTCCCCTCCCCCCACCACCCCCCACCATGTCTTCACAAGTCCAGGTCCCTTTGCCATCTTTACATTTTAATCATTCCTCTCCTTAAGAGGAAGTGGATGCAAAATCTCTCAATACTTATGAGGCAGAGGTAGGTAGATTCTTGATTTCTGAGAGGGCGATATATTATTGGGGGTACACAGGAATGTAGAGATGATGTTCAGATCAGATCAGCTGTGATCTTGAATATGGAGCAGGCTTGAAGGGCTGAATGGCCTCTTCTTGTTCCTTGTTTGTGTGTCTGTACATAATAAGATCACTTCTTAATCTTCTAAACTCCAGTGAATATAGGCCCAGATAATCTTTCCTCATTAGATAAATTCCAGATTTCAGATGTCTGTAGAGTGAACTTTCTCTGAACTACTTCCAACACATTTGTGTTGTTTCTTGAGTAATCCACAAACAGGACTCCAGATGTGGTTCACCATTACCCTGTACGCCTGTAATAAACATCCCTTCTTATATATTCCATCCCCCTTGCAATAGGTAACATTCCATTTGCCTTCCTAATGACTTGCTGTATACTATCTGTGATTCATTTAACACACCACCCAGCTCCCTTTGTTCCTCTGAGTTTTGCAATCCCTCTCTGTTTCAATAATAATGCTGCTTTTCTATTCTGCCTGCCAAAGTGAACAAGTTCACTTTTTTGCGCATTATACTGTATCCTTCAAATTCTCATCAACTGGCTTGATTTATCTAGATTCTTTTCCAGACCCCTTACATTCTCATCACAGATTAGTTTCCTACATATTTTTGTGACATCAGCAAATTTAGCAACATCTGGTCTGTTCATCAGAGTCTTTTATAAAAATCATAAATACTTGAGGCCCCACTACTGATCCCTGTAGCATGCTGGGTGTTATATCTTTGAACCTAAATTTATGACCATTTTATGTCTGCTCTCGATTTCCTGTTTTGAAGAGTAGAGATAGGGTTTTGAAGGGTATAGATAGGGTTTTGAAGGGTATAGTTAGGGTTTTGAGAGGTATAGCTAGGGTTAATGGTAGGTATGTTTCCTCTAGGGTGGAGAATTTCAAGACCAGGGGGCACATTCTTAAGGTGAAAAGCTATCCATGCCAACATATTATCCCAATGCCATGGCCTCTTGCTTTGTGTTATAATCTGTGATGTGGTACTTTGTCAAATTCCTGATGGAAAATTAAGTGCAATCACAAGTTCTCTTTTGTTTACATCGCTTGTTACGTTCTCAAAGAGCTGCAATAATTAGACCAACATGTCCCATCATAAAAGTGGTCATGTCAATGTGACCTTCAGTCTACCCAATACCACCTCATTGGCAATGTTAAACCTTTCAAGTGTATGAATTAACCTCTCTCACCATGGCAACACAACACTTATATAGCCCAACACAAGCTGTACATTTAAAACTCCAATTATGCTACTTATATAAATTCCCATTTTGGACCCAAATTAGTTCTGTCGCTGTTACCTTTTAATATCTTACATATCTATAAATGACTTTTGAGTTCACTTTCATCTTAGCTTCCAGTCAAGTCATACAGCATGGAAACAGGACCTTCGGTCCAACCAGCCCATACTGACCATAATCCCAAACTAAACTTATCCCACCTGCCTGCTCCTGGCCTGTATCCCTCCAAAACTTTCTTATTCATGTACTCACCTGAATGTCTTCTAAAATGTGTAACTGTACCTGATTCCACCATTTCCAATGGCAGTTCATTCCACACACTAACCACTCTCTGCAAAAAACAGCCCCCACATCTTTTTAAAAATCTTTCGCTTTTAAGAATGTGCCCCCTACTCTTGAAATTCTCCACCCTAGAGGAAACACACCAACCATTAACCCTAGCTATACCTCTCAAAGCCCTATCTATACCCTTCAAAACCCTATCTATACCCCTATAAACCTTTATAACGTCACCCCTCAACCGGGCAGTGACCTTCCACAGCCGCTGACCAGTGTGTGACCTTTCACAGCCGTCTGTTTAGTTTCAGTCATCTCTGGACATCGGTGTTCGGTCTCAGATAAATACACAAACAGTGGAATTCACAGCCGACCTCGGAGAGATGCTCACAGCAGGGGAACAGCTGAGTGGCTTTTTCAGCGATAATGAGAACTGCCGATGCTGGAGTCTGAGATAACACAATGTGGAGCTGGAGGAGCACGGCAGGCCAGGCAGCGTCAGAGGAGCCGGAAAGCTGATGTTTCGGAAGATTTTCTGAAGAAGTGTCCCGACCCGAAACGTCAACTTTCCGGCTCCCCTGATGCTGCCTGGCCTGCTGTGTCCCTCCAGCTCGACACTGTGTTATCTATGAGTGGCTTTTTGTAAGCCTAACCATGCTGCTTTTTTAAGAATTCTACAAAACTGAGCATGGAATGAGCTGCCAGAGGAAGTGGTGGAGTCTGGTATAAATACAACATTTAAAGGGCATTTGGATTGCTATATGAATAGGAAGAGTTTAGAGGGATATGGGCCAAATGCTGGAAAATGGGACTAGATTAATTTAGGATAATCTGATCAGTGTGGACGAGGACAACCGAAGGGCCCATTTCCGCGCTGTAAGACTCTATGACTCTATATCGTCTGTTCCTAATAATTGCCGTCAGCTCAAAACATCAAACTGCAAAGAAATTCCCAAAGAACTGCAGATGCTGCAATTAATTTTGCATCAATTTACAATCCTTATTCACTAGTCACTGGACCATTGCATATGATGTCTTGGCTATAACAGGTTAGGAAAACATAGAACGAATCCAATTGAACAGCTGCAGAATGGTCTTCAGTGAAGAACAGTGGGGTGAAAGGCAGCTGATTGGTCGAGGGTGACCATTGACATGGTCACCATTGCTTTTAATTCCAGACTTTTTTTTCAGACTGGAAGCTTATGACCAGTGGTGTGCCACAAGGATTAGTACTGGGTCCGCATTTACATGTTCAATATTTATATATGGGCAGCCCAGCCTGACTCCTGAACTGACTGGGAAGCTTTCTGATTGCCATCCATTGATTCAGCCTGTGCCAGTGATGTTGGTGTAGAGTAGTTGGATCCAATTGTGGATCTCCTCCCCGAAGCCGATTTCGGAAAGCACATCCCACGTGTACTCATGCAATATACTGCTAAAGGACTTCTCCTGGTTTAGGCTGATGGAGCAGGCACACAACCGTTCCCCATCCCCCCACCCCCCACCGTCTGTTCTGTACATAGGCGATCGTATTCCCTGGGAGTGTGAGGCTCTCAGAGATCATCCTACCAGTGTACAGCACAGGTTCGGTTGGGGTGAATTACCGATCCCAGAGCAGACCTGACCCTGTTGGCTATGATCTTAGACAGGATGTTGTAGACAGCATTCAGAAATGATATTGGCCGCCAATTTCTAATTTCCTCCCTCTCCCCTTTCGTTTGTAGATAAGGGTGATGTTACCTTTCCTCATGGAATCACACATGCAACCTGCCAGAAACATACAGTCGTACTGACCAGCAGGTCCTGATCAATCAGGTCCCACAGAGCCGAATCCAACTGGGCCGGGAAGGCATTGCTTCTGGGAGTTTTATTCTTTTCTAAGGACTCAAGGACCTTGCTCAGCTCATCCAGAGATAACGGCTGGCCCAGCCCCTCCTGCATGCTGTCATCTAAGACCTCCATGAGAGACGACAGAAATGACTGGGAGGCCGTGCTGTCAGTGGGCTTTGTGTCATACAGCCTGGTATAAGTGGATCCTCAGGATGTCAGGCTGAGATAACGTTACTGAGCCGACTCCTTCCTTCAGGCTGCTGAGCACAGAGCTCTCCCTGTGCACCTTCTGGAGGAAGAAACGCGAGCCCGTCCCATCCTGCTCCACAGAGCAGATCCTGGACCAGGAGATTATCTTGGAGGCCTCTGAGGCAGAGAGCGAGTCTTGCCGGCTCTTCACCTCCCGGAGATGCTCCGTGACGTCGACCCACATCTATTTTAATTGTTTCCATCAGGGCGCTGCACGTGGTGTCCAGTTCGCAGTCAGTCGCTCTGGATGGTCCATCTGCATCGATGATGCGGATGAAGTCTCCGGCCAGAATGGCCAGCCTGGATGTCACCAGCAGCAGTGGGAGCTGCTCACTCTGTACTACCAGGCGGACACTGTAATTAGTCTCAGGAGAATGTTTCTGTACGTAACGTCTGTAATGAGGAGGTGCCCGCTCTGCACCTCTTTAACCTCGGAGATGGTGAAGCTGCCTCCCTGCAGCAGAATATCCAGGCCAGAGGAAAGGCAATCATTCCCTGCACCCCGCCCCCCAACCCTGCGACCAAACCAAAGGCCCATGGGGCCACAAGCTTGACCATCTCCTGCAGTGGTTGAGGTGCAGTATCACACACTCCTGCAGAAACAGGAGGGCTGCTTTGACATTGGCCAAGTAAGGCAACGTGGGGACATGTCAAGTAGCAGATTTAATGCTACACGTGTTAATGCTGGCACGTTGAACACCCATTTAGAGAGTTTATAGCATTAACCCTAGACCCAATGTCCATTTACCCACAATCTTGTCACTGGGGGAACTCCCTGCATCCCTGTGGTGGTGGATGCTCTCAGCACTGAGGTAGCTATCCGGTTCTTCCTGGGGTGAGGGTTGGGGATGCCCAGACAGGGCAGAGAGGGGAGTCTCACCTCCTTTCTCTTCAAATTCCTTCAGGAGATGCTCACACTGCTTCACGCTCCTGAAGGGCACATCAGTGTAGCCCTCACTTGGTGAATCCTGCAGTCAGAAAGTATTTGCTGCTCGGAACCCACAGCAATCCAGGAGGATTCTGCTCACGTTGACCAGTGATCCTTCCTCTACCTTCTTCAGAGTCACCCTGACTGTATTGTGGACCCCCTTGGCTTGGTGTGTGGGCACTAACAGAGACCATCTGGTTGGTGTTTGGCTGCGTAAAGACCCACCAATTGCAGCTCAGCTCAACCAACAATCCTGCTCGCAATCACGATCCAGGGATTATATTGAGATCTTCTGAGGACGATGAATGTTCTCATCTTAGACTGGTCCTGGGAGCACCACTTTCCTGACTGTGGTGGCCCCCAGCCAGGTAATTCCGTGTGTATAACTGAGAAGACAACGGTGGACAGCCCACCCTCATATACTCAATAAGACACAAGGCAGGAGCTCTGCAATGACTCAGTGAGCTGTAATCAGGTCAGGAATTCAAACCCTAACACTGTCACAGGTTACAGAGAAGAACAACTTCTCTGGAGTTTACTCTCACAGCCATTCAGCTTCCTGTGATCTTTTATTATGCATGCTCCATGAAATGACAGAGTGTTTAATACAAGTTGAAATATTAAACAGTAATACCCTGGTTTAGTCTGTAGGGAGTAGAGAGTTTGCAGTGTAGGATCCCGCAGGCAATGGAAGAGTTGGCTGGATTCTGCCCTGTTCAGGGAGCTCGGTTCCAGGGTAACTCCCGCCCGCCCAAGTTACAGACCAGACAAGGTCCCCTCAAAATATTTCAAGAAGGTAGCCTAGACCCTCCTTTTTCTTATTTTAAGGGTAGATATGAAATACATGTTCCAGATGTGAATTGACTCGTCAAACTACTCGATGTTAAACAAAACACAATTTATTCAATCACTATAGTTAAAGTACAAACAAAAGAAAGAGAAATCTATAATAACTATTGGAAAATTTAACTAAATAATAGATACAGTCCCTATTACTAATTAACTGCTCCACTGCAGTAACATCCCATAAACTCACCCGTTGGCAAAAAAGGTAAATTCAGACACAGATTCTTACATCCAATTTTCCAATCCAGGAGGAAACAGCATTGAGAGAGACCGCAATAATGTTGCAGCTAGGAATCTTTTACTGAATCTTCCAATCATTCTGGGGCCCCAAATAGCTTCTGGCTGCCCCAACTGGAAAACCAGGAAGCCTGATCTGTGAGGGCTGGCCATTCCCCTTCCACTGTTCAGGCCCCTTAAGTTATTTGCTTAAACCGATTTCAGTGACCAGTTCAGCCCTTACGACATCTCTTCAAAATAAACCCAGGACAAAGTGACAGCATTATCACACCTTCCCCCTTTCAAATAAAATGAACCATCAATATAGAAAAAATGTTTTCATTTTTAAAACCCTTCGTTTTACTCTACTAGTACACCACAATACATATACATTACACTGACTCTAACTTTCACTGTTACATTCTATTTCACATTCTGTTTACTCCCACCACTGAACGCCTCTGTCTTTCTTCATCAAAGTCGCGACAATGCATCAGCTATTGAACTATGTAAGGAATGTGTGTGAGTGAGTGAGAACCACATTCTCTGCATTCAAACAGCTTTCTGTAGGACTCTCAAATCACAGTCAGTGTACAGTTCTGGAATCCACATTATAGGAGGGATGTGGCAGCACTGGAGAGGATGCAGAGGGGATTTACCAGGATGTTGCCCTGTCTAAAGAGTTTCAGTTATGAAGAAAAATTAGATAGAATGGTGTTGTTTTCCTTACAGTGAGAGGGGATATGATTGAGATTTCATTTGATATGATTTGTTGTTGTCACATCTACCTAAGTACAGTGAAAAGTTTTGTTGTGCAAGCAGTGCAGGCAGATCATACCATTCAAAGATGTACAGATCTTAGGGTGATTGAACAAAACAAGGCATACACAGTTACAGTTGCACGGGAGGTGTGCAAAAGCATAAGCAATATTAGGTTTGAAATTTGAGAGGTGCATTCAGCAGTCTAATAACAGCTGGGAAGAAGCTGTTCTTGAACCTGTTGGAGTGTGTGTTTAAGTTTGTATAAAATTATGAGGGACATAGATAGGGCAGACAGGAAGAAATTTTTCTCCTTGTGGGGAAATGAGCAGGGTCATAGATTTAAAATAAGAGGCAAGAGGTTAAAAGGAGATGTGAGGAAAAGCGATATTCACCCAGAGGATGATGAGAATCTGGAACACACTACATGTAAGAGTGTTACAGGCAGAAACCCTTATCACATTGAAGCAGTATTTAGATGTGCACTTGTGAGCCAAGGCTATGGGCTGAGTGCTAGATAATGGGATTAGAATAATTAGGTGATTGCTTATAACTGGCATGGATTGGACAGGCAGAAGAACTTACTTCTGTGCTATAGATCTCAATGACTCTACGACTCTTTACACCCAGAGCCTATAACCAAATGTAGTTTAATTACAGTGGGTTGGCTCAGTGGCTCAGTGGTTAGCACTGCTGCCCCATGGTGCGAGGGACCTGGGTTCGATTCCACCCTCCGGTGACTGTCTGTGTTGCGTTTGCACGTTCTCCCCGTGTCTGTGTGGGTTTCCTCTGGGTGCTCCGGTTTCCTCCCACAGTCCAAAGATGTGCAGGTTAGGTGGATTGGCCATGCTAGAATTGCCCATAGTATTCAGGGATGCGTAGGCTAGGTGGATTAGCCATGGGGAATGTGGAATTACAGGGATAGGGTGGGAGGTGTGGGTCTGGGTGAGATGTCCTTCAGAGGGATGGTGTGAACTTGATGGGTTGAATGGCCTGCTTCCGCACTGAAAGGATTCTATGATTCTAGTAATTGGGAAATTGTAATAAACAGCACATGTCCTCGAGGCTGTGTGGGAAGGGAAGATGGTGGATCCTGCCAGGTGATTCACGGAGCAAAATATCAAAATCATTTGGCAGAATCCCTCATGACCAACACTTTCAAACAAGCTCCGAGGAGTAGCTGGGCTGATGGCGAGAAGGACATTCCCTGCCAAAACGTTGGTGCTCACCTGGACTTTCTGTGTTACTACACGCTGCCCTCAATTCGGCTGTGGCGATGAAGAGACTATCACATACCTCCTTCTGGAATGTGTCTTTATAGAGAAGGTCTGAGGTAGAGGCAGTGGAAGGGGATCATTCTGAGCAACGCTGTGAGTGTGCGCTCTACAGGCTTTTCCCAGGGATGCACAGCAAGGCAGACATTAACTGTGCCTGGAGGACTATCAACTCAGCGAAAGACGCTGTTTGGTTTATCTGGAACTTGCTGGTTTCCCAGTGAAAGAAGTTGTCCTTAACAGAGTGTTGCAGGCTGGCACACTCCAATGTTCAGAACAATGTATTTGGGGGCAGCCACTGCAAAGGGGCAGTGTGGAAATGCAACTGACTAAGACCTTTCAGTCATGGTGCGCCAAGCATCTGCATGTTTGTCACTGAATGTACATTATAACTGTTACAATTAAAGCAATATCTCAGGGTGTAACATGTTCAATAGAGAAAAGTTTTC
This sequence comes from Stegostoma tigrinum, assembly GCF_030684315.1. NCBI lineage: Eukaryota > Metazoa > Chordata > Chondrichthyes > Orectolobiformes > Stegostomatidae > Stegostoma > Stegostoma tigrinum. The sequence continues at coordinate 52,973,736 of NC_081375.1, read as the reverse complement.
TCTTATTGCACTGTACGTGATGTCTAATTTGAAATGTTTGGGAATGTAATTTTAGATGTTTTATCAGTAAAGTATATTTTGCTGAAAGGCAAGTACTTGGCTACGGTTCCCAGATTAACACTGTGTCTGCTCTGTGGCACTCCCTCACTTGAACATCCCAAATGGCCTCACACAATTCACCCTGCTGCACCGAGGTTTCTGTTAGTTTGTGAAGCCAGCCATTAGCTCTCTGCGGGAATAAAGACGTAGGAAATAGGGTCAGCTGGGCCATTCGGGCCCTTGAAACTCCTCTGCCACTTAATGGATGAAATTTGACCTCTATAGCACTTCCCTTATCTATCCCATAATCCTTGATTCCTTTAGTGCCCAAATATCTACTGATCTCTGTCTTGAAAGTCCTCAATGACTGAGCATTTTGAGTCATAGAGTCATACAGCATGGAAACAGACCCTTCGGTCCAACCAGTCCATGCCGACCTAATCCCAAAGTAAACTAGTCCCACCTGCCTGCTCCTGGCGCATATCCTTCCAAACATTTCTTATTCATATACTTATCCAAATGTCTCTTAAATGTTGTAACTGAGCATATGCCCACAACTTCCCCTGGAAGTTCATAACACAGCATTTGTGACTGAGTGCTCAATGACTGAACATTGAGATCCTTCCAAACTAATGTATGAGTGTTCAGAGCCTTTGGAATAGAGATTTCGGAACCATCATAACCTATTGGATAATGAGCATTTCTCCTCATGTTAGATCTGTCTTATGTAGCACTTTGCTCAGATTAAACCATCTCATTCTCAACACTGAGATGGGCAGAATCAGCTGCTCAGAGCTGGATGGCCAGTGCCCCTCACTACACTGTGTGAGTTCATGGTGAGAGGCACTGCTACCATTCTCTTTAGGTTAGGATATTCCAGGGCCTGCATGGGCCCATGTGGGAGGGAACCTGGTCCAACTATAAGGTTCTCTTGTTGTTAATAAGATATTGTTTATTGTATGTGAATTACATTACATTACAGTTTGACGCACAGCCTACAAAAGGACCTGGGTATTCCATCTGGCTCCTTTGAGATCCTCAACTGTTCTACCCACAAGGTCAGAAGACATCATTACAGTGGGCGGTGCTTATGGCACACCTCAGGATTAACCCTTTCCAAGCCACATACAAAACTCAGCATCTGATAAAATCATGAGATCTGTCATAACTCCAACAGCTCAAGCTGCCATTCTGATACAGTCAACAATACCATCTTTCACTCAAGACCCTGCTTCCTCTGCTCAGGAGTGCGTAGATGAAGTTATTTTGCGATGGGGTTCGCAGTGCTCTTGGGTGATAAAAGCAAATTACTGTGGATGCTGGAGACTCAGTTCTGAAGAAGTCATACCAGACTTGAAATGTTAATAACTCTGTTTCCTTCCCCGTAGATGCTGCCAGACCTGCTGAGTTCTCCAGTACGTCCTGAATCACAGAATGAGAATCATAGAACCATCCAACAGTGACTGTGTTGGAGACTTTTAGCCTCTCTTTTTCTCTCTTTCATTCTTGCTCTATTTATTTCTTTCTCTCCTGCTGCTTCTGTCTTTTTTCTCTCTTTCTTTCGCTTTTCCTCATTTTTTTCATCTCTCTTGCTCTGCTTTTCTCTCTGTTTCAATCCTTCTTCTCTCTTTCCTTTGTACTTTCTTTCTCTCCCTGTTCTTTCTTTTGTTGTCATTCTCTCCTCTCTCTTTCACTGCTTCATTTTCTTCCTCTTTCTCTCTCTCTCCCTCTGCCATCCCCATCTTCCACCAAACCCTTCACTTCCCCACTCAGTGTGGAACCCTTCCATCTGGGAACAGAAATGCTACTCAAAAGTCCTTTTAAATTACTGTCTGCCCAAAAGCTCAGCTCCCTGGCAATTGGACTTTGTATACCTTTGTGATTCATTGGGCTGGGATGGGTGGAGTAGCTGGCTTCTTCTCTCAATTACATTCCCTTCTGAACCAGTTGTGCAAGTTTCACACCAACCTGAAACTCTGTACTTGCTCTTCCTTGGATCACTTGTCATTGAAAAGGAGCCTCCCTCGAAGCCCAGCTTTCAGCGAGAGTTGGACCTTGCCGTGTTCACGCACATACAGACACACACAAGTCTGCGTATCTGCAAGTGGGTGTTTATCCAAGAAAAAGGCAGGGAGATATCATAAAAGGCAGAGTTGGAGTAACAAGGATTCGCTGGCCGTCAGAGTCAACACTCTGGCAACATGTTCTCGAAAAAGAACACATTTAAGATCGCCCAGAGCAGCAAGACATCGAGGTGAGTAAGAATCCTAGTCTTGGTAACCCGTTTCAACGAATGGCACTAATGTCCGGAATGGGATTGTCAGTGATTGATGGTGGTGAATATCTGCACAGAAGTCCTCTAATTATAAGCAGAGAAGGCAGGACTGTTTAAATGCAGAAAGAATGATATTCAATTCCCGCTGATTTTTGGCTTTAATGCAGAGTGTATTGTTAAGCATTAAAACAAAATATTCCAGCGAAATGTGGCATGATAGCAATTAAAACCGGTCTTGAAAGATTTACAAGTAGCATTTGCAGCAGTAAAATCTGAAAATTTTCCAAATATTGCTCAACTAGCTTTTGGATACATGCCATCTCCTGGACATTGAATCTTCGACTAAAACCCATGTATTTTAATGAACACTTTTTGATAGTATTCAGGAATACTGCATGGAAGCAGAAGTCAGACATTGTTTGAATTTAAATATGTTTTCAGATTAGGAAGCTGGGCTGTGACACGACATTTTGTCAATGACTTTCGTGATCATGCGACACGTAGGGACTGGTGAGGAGGGGAAGAGTTTAATTCGGGCTGACAGAGGTGACATGGCTATGCGGCTGAATAACTTATCAAAACTCCCTGTCTTTCCTCTGAACAAAAAAATAACTTGCATCAGGTAGAAATAATCCAGGAAGGAAAAGGAAACTATGCCAGAGAAGCAACTCTCTCCAAGGCCCCCTCCATTAAATATTTTATCTTGTATAAATCTTATGATATGCCAATGCAAGGCACACAAACAACAGGAAGGGTTTTGTTAGTTTCAGGCTGGAGATATCAAATCCACCATCCTGCTCTCCATCATAATTCTCAAACTTTGTAAATACTTCAGTAGGTTGCCACAGCTACATCTATACCAGGTAAAACCCTCTGGCCATCTGGGAATTGGCCGCAGCCCTTGGGCCACTCAAACTATTTACAGCCAAAGTGAATGGGATAAGTGCAGAAGCTGCTTCAAATGCGGCACAGTCCTTGCAACAGCTCTATGTTTAGGGCCTTGCACCCCAACTAAGCAGCTGATGTTCACAGTGTCCAAGGAGTTTGGTTCTTCACATTTGCCATTGAGTTAGTTAGTGATTTTGGAATTTTGCTGAGTGGTTTCTGCAAAATGGACTGGAAATTCTGTCGATGACAGTTGGAATCACTTCCACAGTCATGGCCAAACCTGAAGGACCAGAAATGGAACAGCACCAACAGACGAAACCCAAGAGCTTTTGAAAATCCCAATAAAGAGCAACACGTATTGACACTGATGAAGGATCTAGACCCAAAACGTCAGCTTTCCTGCTCCTCTGATGCTGCTTGGCCTGCTGTGTTCATCCAGCTCTACACCTTGTTATCGCTATGTAATGACACTGTTCCTATTTTCAATTGTGCTGACAGTTCTTAGTCTAGATCACCACAGGGTTCAGGAGGTGAAGAGATTTGATGCTGAGCATTAACACAGAGAGCTTTTGGGATTCGGAGGGTTTCAAATCGAAACAAATCTGGGAGTGATCCTGGGGTGAGGAGAATCTGGGAGCTGAGAGTTGGCTTCATCTGTGAGCTGTTGGATTTGGAATTGTCCCATCTGTTTGTGACAGCTGTTCATAAGCCATTCACTTACATGGCATGTGATTTTTGAGGAATTGTAGACATCTTCTAATCACTCTGTTCAGAGATGTCATGACACACAAGGTGGGACTTGAACCCAGGTCTCCTGGCTCAGAGGTGGGGACTCTACCACCGCACCACGAGAGCTCTTTCGGGGAGTCGTACGTTTAGAAGTATAACACTGGGCGTGTACAGACGTATCTCAGTCTCTGTATGGGGACTGTGTTGTTGGTGCACTGTGGATTCGAGAGAAGCCTGATATCTATCCATATCATTTCCATATATACAAAGTTCTGGATATTGGTGAATTCAGACTAGCAGCTGTACTGTTAACACAACTCCTGCAGAAATGCAGAGCATACAACAACACCGTCCCTTTACTCTTGATCTTAACGTGGGCCCAGAAGATAAGGTAAAGCTTCTCAGTTCATTTAATCTGAGTTACAACACATTACAACTCATTCCAGTTCTGTAATCTGGATGTTTGACACATTACGAGTTACTTTTCAATCAAACAGTTCAGAGATTTATTGCACACCTTTGGAGCAGTTGTGACCTGAACTGACAAATTCATTTTAGAACAGGAGATAAAAGTGAAAACAAAGGATATTGCTCAGTCATCAGCGATAATGGGAACTGCAGATGCTGGAGAATCCAAGATAACAAAGTGTGAGGCTGGATGAACACAGCAGGCCAAGCAGCATCTCAGGAGCACAAAAGCTGACATTTCGGGCCTAGACCCTTCATCAGAAAAGGGGAATGGGGAGAGGGTTCTGAAATAAATAGGGAGAGAGGGAGAGACAGACTGAAGATGGATAGAGGAGAAGGTAGGTGGAGAGGAGATTATGGGTGGGGAGGAAGGGAGGGGATACGTCAGTCTGGGGAGGATGGACAAGTCAAGTGGGTGGGATAGTAGTTAGGAAATGGAGGTGGGGCTTGAGGTGGGAGTAGGAGATATGTGAGAGGAAGAACAGGTTAGGCAGGCGGGGACGAGCTGGGCTGATTTTGGGATGCAGTGGGGGGAGGGGAGATTTTGAATCTGGTGAAGTCCACATTGATACCATTGGGCTGCAGGGTTCCCAAGTGGAATATGAGTTGCTGTTCCTGCAACCTACGGTGGCATCATTGTGGCACTGCAGGATGCCCAGGATGGACAAGTCGTCTAAGGAATGGGAGGGGGAGTGGAAATGGTTTGCGACTGGGACGTGCAGTTGTTTGTTGCGAACTGAGCGGAGGTGTTCTGCAAAGCGGTCTCCAAGCCTCCGCTTGGTTTCCCCAATGTAGAGGAAGCCACACCGGGTACAGTGGATACAGTATACCACATTGGCAGATGTGCAGGTGAACCTCTGTTTAATATGGAAAGTCATCTTGGGGCCTGGGATAGGGGTGAGGGAGGAGGTGTGGGGACAAGTGTAGCATTTCCTGCGGTTGCAGGGGAAGGTGCCGGGTGTGGTGGGGTTGGAGGGCAGTGTGGAGCGAACAAGGGAGTCACGGAGAGAGTGGTCTCTCCGGAAGGCAGACAAGGGTGGGGTGGGAAAAATGTCTTTAGTGGTGGGGTCGGATTGTAGACGGCGGAAGTGTCGGAGGATGATGCGTTGTATCCGGAGGTTGGTGGGGTGGTATGTGAGAACGAGGGGGTCCTCTTGGGGCTGTTATTGCGAGGGCGGGGTGTGAGGGATGATGTGCAAATGCCCTCGACCGTGTCTCCCACATTTCCCGCACCTCATCTCTCACACCCCGCCCTCGCAATAACCGCCAAAAGAGACTCCCCCTCGTCCTCACATACCACCCACCAACCTCCGGGTACAACACATCATCCTCCGACACTTCCGCCATTTACAATCTGACCCCACCACTAAAGACATTTTTCCCTCCCCACCCTTGTCTGCCTTCCGGAGAGACCACTCTCTCCGTGACTCCCTTGTCCGCTCCACACTCCCCTCCAACCCCACCACTCCCGGCACCTTCCCCTGCAACCGCAGGAAATGCTACACTTGCCCCCACACCTCCACCCTCACCCCCATCCCAGGCCCCAAGATGACTTTCCACATCAAGCCGATGTTCACCTGCACATCTGCCAATGTGGTATACTGCATCCATTTTACCCGGTGTGGCTTCCTCTACATTGGGGAAACCAAGTGGAGGCTTGGCGACTGCTTTGCAGAACACCTCCGCTCGGTTCGCAATAAACAACTGCACCTCCCAGCCGCGAACCATTTTAACTCCTCCTCCCATTCTTTAGATGACATGTCCATCATGGGCCTCCTGCAGTACCACAATGATGCCACCCGAAGGCTGCGGGAACAGCAACTCATATTCTGCTTGGGAACCCTGCAGCCCAATGGTATCAATGCGGATTTCACCAGCTTCAAAATCTCCCCTTCCCCCACCGCATCCCAAAACCAGCCCAGTTCGTCCCCTCCCTCCACTGCATCCCAAAACCAGCCCAGTTCGTCCCCTCCCTCCACTGCATCCCAAAACCAGCCCAGCTCCTCCCTGCCTCCCTAACCTGTTCTTCCTCTCACCTATCCCCTCCTCCCACCTCAAGCCGCACCTCCATTTCCTACCTACTAACCTCATCCCGCCCCCTTGACCTATCCGTCCTCCCCGGACTGACTTATCCCCTCCCTACATCCCCACCCATACTCTCCCCTCCACCTATCTTCTTTTCTCTCCATCTTAGGTCCACCTCCCCTTCTCTCCCTATTTATTTCAGAATCCTCTCCCCATATCCCTTTTCTGATGAAGGGTCTAGGCCCGAAACGTCAGCTTTTGTGCTGCTGAGATGCTGCTTGGCCTGCTGTGTTCATCCAGCCCCACACTTTGTTATATTGCTCAGTCATAGCTGGTAGCTGAATAAATTACCGATTACTATTTTGTGCATCTTGGCTCAGTCAGAACACTATTTGCCGCTGGATGAGAGGCTGCCATTTCAGGCTAATGTTCTATTGCAGCGCTGAGGGAGTGCTGCTCTGCCTGACATACCCCCTTTCATGTGAGGTATTAAACAGAAACCCTACTGCTTTCTCAGGTCAGTGTTTATGATCAAGGTGCACAACTCAAAGAATAGCAGAGAGTTTCTCCCACTACTGTACCCTCACAGGTGGTCTGGTCTGTGCCTTGCAGATTCTGGGATCCTGCTGTGCAGAAGTTGTCTGCCGAGTTTCCTGTCTTTCCTGAATGACTTTCCTTCATTGGTCATAAAGCTCCTTGGGTTTAAGTTTGCAGGAATGCTGTATAATGACAAGGTCTTTCATCAATACAACCTGGCTTAGTCTGTGTTGTAATCCCATTGTCAGACTGGTCAATGATCCAAGGTCCCTATAAGATCTCTAGTAGGTAACTCAGGGTGAACGTATCTTTGCTGCACTCAAAGGCCTACTTCCCCAGCCCAAGACCCTCTTGTCTGTCTGTTCAGCTGGCTGGAAATACTCCTAGGGAACAATTTGAAGAGAAACAAGGGGAGTTTCTTTCTCAATAGATGTTGTTCCAGATGCATGTTTCACCTGATTTGCTGTTCAGGGGGTATTAACGTGATTGAAGAATCTGCCACATTAAAACTGCAAGAGTACTTGATAAAAAATACATTGTCTGAAGCACTTGGCAACAAGCTGAGGATGTACAAGGTGCTATATAAATGTAAGCTCCATCTAACCATCTAATAGCGGCTCAGTGGTTAGCACTGCTGCCTCATATCACCAGGGACCCGGGCTCGATTACACCCTCGGGTGACTGTCTGTGTGGAGTTTGCACATTCTCCCTGTGTCTGTGCAGGTTTCTTCCGGGTGTTCCAGTTTCCTCCCATAGTCCAAAGGTGTGCAGGTTTGGGTGGATTGGCCATGCTGTAGTGCCCAGGGATATATAGGTTAGGTTAGGTGGGTTAGACTTGGGAAAATGTATGGGAATGGTTCTGGGTGGACTTGTTGGGCTGAATGGCCTGTTTCCACACTGTAGGGATTCTCTGGTCTATGACTGAGCCGGACTGGGAGGGGAGGTTCGTTTAGAGATGGATGTACTCTTCCAACAAGGCACCAACTTGTCCATTTACCATTTTGATTCCTACTAAAAGTGCCAGGGAGCACTGAACAATACAATGTACAAGGAACCACCAGAGGGTTCACCGAAAAAAATATTAATGGCATGTTTCAGGGGAAAATCTGAGGCACTTTCATGGTTAGATGGAACTTACATTTAGATAGCACCTTTCACATCCTCAGCTTGTTCCCCAAATGCTGGCCAATAGATTTCCCGTGGGTGAGAAATTACTTCTTTTCAAAAGTATTCCCAGCAATTAGCTGAGGGATAGGAAACAGTGTGGGGATAAGGGGCTCTTTTTAAGGTTGGCGATCTGTGACCAATGGGGTTGAACTGGGATCAGTGCGAGGGCCGTTGTTGTTAGCAATACATGTTAAAGACTTGGAGGAAGGAAGCAAATGTACAGTAGTCAAAGTTGCAGATGACACAGAAATAGGTAGAAAGGCACGTTGCAAGAGGGATATAGTTTTTGGAGAGGTATTGGTAAGTGAGTGGGCAAGACGTTGTCAAATGGAATATAACGTAGGAAAATGCGAAGTTGTTTATTTTGTAAGGGAGAACAAAAGCACAGAATTATTTAAATGGAGAAAGTCTGCAGAGCTGCATCAGAAAGGGACTTGGGGGTACTAGTACATGAAACACAGAAAGCTAGCACACATGTGTAGCAGGTTATCATGAAGGCTATTGGGATGTTGGCTCCTATTACAAGGGGTTTGGAGTATAAAAGTAGGGAAATCTCACTGCAACTGTACCAGGTGCTGGTGGGACTATGAAAGAAATATTGAGGTAGGTTTGGTCCCTTTATTTAAAAAAAGGTGTCACTTCATTGGAGGAAGTTCAGAGAAGATTCACTAGAATGGTCCCTGGCATGGGCAGTATTGTCTTTATGAGCAAAGGCTAAACAGGCCAGGACTTCACTCATCAGAGTTTAGAAGAATGAGAGGTAATCTCTTTGAAGGCCTTGACCGGATGTATACTGAGAGGATGTTCCCCTCACGGGAGAGCCTAGGACCAGAGGGCCTAGTCTCAGGATAAAGGGGCACCAATTTAAGACTGAAATGAGGAAGAATTTTTTCTCTCAGATGGCTGAGTCGTGGAGCTGCACAGCACGGAAACAGACCCTTCGGTCCAACTCGTCCATGCCTACCAGATATCCTAAATAAACCTAGTCCCATTTGCCAGTATTTGACCCTTATCCCTCTCTGGGACTCTTTGCTGCAGAGAGTAATGGGGCCTGAGCCTTGGGTATACTTAAAGATGAGGTAGGGAGATTCTTGATCAGTCCCAGAATCTACAGTAATGGGGAAAGGGCAGGAAAGTGGACATGAGGAATGTCGGATCAGCCATGATCCGATTGAATGGCAGAAGCACACTCAAGGGGCTGAAAGTCCTAGTCTAGTTTCTATATCTTAATGTTTCTTCCAATGTTCCACTTTTAACATTGTTTTATTTCATCAATATTTACAGGTGACTGCAATCACCTGACTTTGAAAGGGCAGGCAAGAATGCCAAGAATTCAGGGTGGGACAAATGCAATGTGAAGTCTACACCCCATTCCTCTGATGGAATAGAATGATCAGCGTTATTAACTGTAATTATCACAGGCGAGTCAGACTGGGTGCTATCTGGAGAGGGTGTTATCGGAGCGGTGGGACAGACCCCACCAGTTTGTGGTGCGTTACCAGCAGAGAGGGTTAGTCAGTTCAGAATCGCTGTTTGCTGTAGGTGGGGACTCCCAGGGTTTAATGAGTACAATCATTTCCATAGTAAACATCACCTTTTGATAGAATCACTTTAATCTGAAGGTGCTGGACCACTGCCACAGAGCAAACATCATAAAGGTTTCACAAAGTAAGCAGCAATAAATAATATTTAATAATCACGAGTTTCTCCATGTCAGTAGCCAGCATATGTAGAAGCCTTACCCTGGGAGTGATTTCTCCCCCCATTATAAATCCCACCTCCTCTTGTGCTCCTCACTGCTTCTCAAGGCACAAATCATTTCTTCGGCAAAGTCCCACGGGATCAAATCACCCTCATACAGTTGCCCAGGTAACCATAATTCCCAAGTCTGACCAAAGTGTGTTGACTAGCTATTCAACATTGATAGCCGTTACAGCTCCGCCTGTACGTGACAGCTGCTCACAACATGCTCACAATTGATAATGGTCACAAAATGGCAATCCCTTCCCGACTTCACAATCCAAGGGAACTGAGGCCAACTGCAGCAACTCTATTGCAGCCCAGTCAAGAATCAGCTAACTCAGCTGGTACTGTAATTCAAACCTGGGAAAAAAAGAGGTCCAGAGATAACGAGGTGTAGAGCTGGATGAACACAGCAGGCCAAGCAGCATCAGAGGAGCAGGAAGGCTGACGTTTTCGGCCTAGACCCTTCTTCAGAAATGTCCAGAAATGTCAGTCTTCTTGCTCCTCTGATGCTGCTTGGCCTGCTGTGTTCGTCCAGCTCTACACCTTGTTATCAGAGATAATGAGAACTGCAGATGCTGGAGAATCCAAGATAGGCCTGAAACATCAGCTTTTATGCTCCTAAGATGCTGCCTGGCCTGCTGTGTTCATCCAGCCCCACACTGTTATCTACACTTTGTTATCTCAGATTCTCTGGCATCGGCAGTTCCTGCTATCTCTGTAGCAGGGGATATGGTTGGGGACTGATTGATCTCATGAGTAGGTAATGATAATGAACCCCACAGTCTATTGCATGGCCTGTGGGTTCTGGGGACTGAGCAGCTACTAATGAAATGCTGCTGTTCCCACATGTATACATTGAGGACATAAGCACAGGCTACACAACAGCACCTGAAGAAAATTAAATTAATTTATAACTGGAAGACAAAACTCATCTCGATGACAATGATCATCAATTGTTGTAAATACACAAGTATCCTTTAAAGAGGGAAATTTGTCATGTTTGAGATAGTAAGAGCTGCTGATGCTGGAGTCAGAGATAACATAGCTTGGAGCTGGATGAACACAGCAGGCCAGGCAGCATCAGAGGAGCAGGAAAGCTGATGTTTCAGGTCAGGACCTTCTACAGAAATGGGGGAGGGGGAAGGGAGCTGGGAAGTAAATAGAGGGAGGATGGGTGGGGGGGTGGGGAAGGTAGGTGGGATGGTGACAGGTGGATGGAGATAGACAATGGTGGGGATTGGTCAGTGAGGTGGGAGGAGCGGATAGGTGGGAGAGAAGATGGACAGGTTGTGTCAGGTCAAGGAGTTGGGGATGGGAGGGATGGTTGGTCATGGGATGAGACCAGGGGTGGAGAGATTTTGAAACCGGTGAAATCCAAGTTTAGGCCATTGTAGGCTCCCGAAGTAGAATATGGGGCGCTGCTGCTGGAGCTTCCGGGTTGTGTCGTTGTGACACTTGGAGGATGCCCAGGATGGACATGTCACACAGGGAGTGGGAGGGGCAGTTAAAATGGTTGGCGACTGGAAGGTGTTGTCGTTTGTCATGAATCGAGCGCAGATGTTCTACAAAGTGGTCTGCGAGCCTCTGCTTGGACTCACCAATGTAGTAGGGTTAAATGCCATCTTAACCTGGTTTGGTTACATGTGACTCCAGGCCCACAGTGATGTGGTTGACTCTTAACTGCCCTCTAGGCAATTAGGGATGGGCATTAAATGTGGCCTAGCCAGCGATGGCCTCATCCTGTTAATGAATTAGAAAAATGCATACCCCTTATTTTTAAATTATGAGCTTACAGTCACATGTCAATCAGACTGGGTAAGGATCACAGATTTCCTTCGTTAAAGAGATTAAATAAACCAAATATGTCTTCACAACAATCAATGATAATTTAATGATCATCATCACTAGAAATGGAAGCAGGAGTAGGCCATTCGGCCCCTTGAGCCTGGTCCACCATTCAATAGGATCATGGTTGATCTAACACTCCTCACGTCCACTATCATTGAGACTAGTTTTTAATTCCATGTCTCTTAATTAAATGGTTTCAAACCCATTTCCCCCAAGGTCTTCTGGATAGTGAGTTCAGTGATATTACCGCTGCACCACCAGCTCACTCACTGAGTGGTACGCTATCCCACAGGATAAGCCGAGGCTAGCCCCTGGAACTGCAACGGTCTTTCCCATTCTCCTGTGTTTTTTTCACCAGAGGAAATCTGCCCTTTTTATTTAAAGGGCAGTGGATTGTTTCGAAGTCCTCTCTGTTGAAGTTCCTGAGGGAGATATCTGTGGGCTCCTCACTGGGGCAGTCATCTGTCAGAAATTGTTGTCACACAGGGCTCTACATGGTGTCTGAGATGGGCCTATCTACTGCTGTGGCCCTCACATGCAGACACACACTAGGTACTGATCAAGACCAGGAACCTGGTTTCTCTTTACTCCTCTCCCTAGCTTCGAGCGATGAGACTGATTGTCACACCCCATCTGTGTCCCAGCTGAGATCTTTTGGAGGGAGGACTGGCTTTCATATTGAACCTTTCACAATCCCGGGACATCTCCAAATGCATTTCAATACATTTGAGGTGCAGTCGCAGTTGTGAATTGGGTACTGCAGGAGCCAATCCGTGTACAGCAAACTCCACAGAAACAACAGTGTGATGACAGTTTGTGAAACTTGTCCATGACACTGCTGCTCGCTTTCAAGTAACCCAGCAGGGTGTGTTACTTTCACCTGACTTGGTCTAACATTGGCACCCAACAGCAGGCACCTCCAACTGTGTGGCTGTCCCTCTGCAGGTTGCTGAGGTATCAGACATGTGCTGGGACAGGCACTTGGCCAAGTGACTTTCTGTATCAGTGTGCCAGTGCTACCCGCTGTGATTGGCTAATTCCAGAAGCCGTGTGAGTTTATAACTACCTGTACCTAACACACTGGCAAAATCCTTATCCACCAGAACTCCCACTGAGCAGTATTAGCTCAGTCATTAAGACAAATCCTCACAGATCTTCCCTTCCAGGCAAAGGAGGAAAACAGCGAAAGTCCTGTGGGTGAACCACACGTGGCCTCCTCCAGGAAATCGCACGGTTATTAACGTGGATTCAGACAGTGGGATGAGAATAGACAAATGCTGTTGTTCCAGTGGAACTCACAGCTCTAGGCCCGATATCCTGTTAGATTTCAAACAGTGGTCTCACTAGCCCCAAAACGTCTAAATGCCAGAAGAGCCAATTGAACCCTCAAGTCCTTTCTTTCATGCGGTAAATTCCTGGCCAATCTGTCCCTTTTAGCCACCTGGTAATACCCTCACCCACACAGAAAAAGATTCAAATTTAAACTTTTCGTTGATCCTCGACAGCTCTTTTAAGGGAGACAGCTCCCGCAGTCCTTTGTACAAAGTGACATCGCCCCGAACTATGTGACCTAACCTGAATTTAATCATGTGCTCCTGTGGAGGAAATACCTTTTGTTTATCCACCTCAACTGTTTCATTCATTCCCAACACCTCCAGTAGGTCATTTCTTAATCTTCTCTGTTCGGGGTAAGACACAGCTTGATTTATGTTGGAGGCCACAGAGCAGTTTCCCTCAGGGAGGCACAGGGGAACATTTGTTCCTGGTGAGTATGTGTTAACATCATGGATAGAGTTCCTTCCTTTTGGAGGTTGGCCTTTATAATTTACAAGGTGTATCAATCATGTTTACAATGGAGCATTGAACGGGGGAATTAGGAGAGAGAGACCCATTTATCACCTTGAACCTGCTCTACATTCAATAAGTCCACGGCTGGTTTAATTGTGACCTCAACGGCACTCTGTCCCATGCCCAGCCTGATCGTCTTCAATGCCACCTGATGGACCGAGGATCTATATTACTCAATCTGAAAAATAATCATCAGCCCTGCCTTCAATAGCCATTGGAGAACAGCATCCCAAAGACTCAAAACCGTCTGAGTGAGGAAACATTCTCCACATTGTGGGCTGAGGAGACTGTTCCTGTGCTATACTGTTCTACCTCCATTGTGAATGAGTAAACTGTGTCCTTCATTCCAGTCCCTCTCACAGGAGGATACATTAACAGGAGCCAGGTGTAATCCTGGAGGTTAGGCCCACACAGTGTTGGGTAGTTAGGAGCCAGCCGCAGTGATAGCCAGAACATCATGTGTTCAGGATGGTTGAAAGGCAGGATAAGTGAGCTGTGAGAATGTCACTGCAGTTTGAAACAGACTTCCCCTTTCACCGTCACTGTGACAAAGAATTCCCGTTCAGTCTGAGGGACTGGTCAGAGGTCACTTGTTAGAGCAACACATTGATTCATCCTGTGTCCTCTGTAACATTCCAAGGGCACTCTAAAACCGCTGAGGTTCCGTCACTGTCTCCCTGTAGGAAACGCCCACAGCAAATGTGCACACAGCAAGATCCCACAAACAGCGCTGTTGGGCAATGGAAATAAATATGGCAAGATCATTTGTTCCAGTGATTCTAGTTCATTGGGATGGTGGATAAGTATCAACAGAACCACCACAGAATCACAGAATAGTTACAGTGCAGGAGAGGCAATCAGCCCACCATGTCTGGACCAAGTCTATTAACTAGGCCAATCTCCTGCCTGTCCACCATATCCTCGCACATCATTTCGATCCAAATAACCATCCAATACTCTTGTGAATGTCACTTTTGAAGACAAAGCAAGAAAGATGTGCATTTATGAAGTGATGCTTCGAAACACCAGGACATCTCAAAGTGCTTTACAGCCAATAATAGTCCTATAGAAGTACAGCCATTCTTGTATCAGGTCACAGCAGGGTCCCACACACAGCACTGTCATAAGAACCAGCTACTCTCCTTTTTTAATGCTCTAGCACTGTGTATTCATTAGTGGAATGTGGGTATTTTTCGTAAAGCCCAGTATTCGATGCCCCTCCTGGTTTTCCCTTGAACTGAATGTTGTAATCATCCATTTCAGGGGCTGTTAGAGTGAGCTGTGTGGGTCTTGAGTCACAAGTAGGCCAAAATTGTGAAGTTAATGGGGAATGGGCACACCCCCAATCTTCTAGAACAGGGAATTAATTTTTCACATCCAGCTGAGGCCGAGGATGCTTAACTAAAAGATCTGACACAGCAGCACTCCCACAGCACTGACCCTCCGACAGTGCCCACTCCCTCAGCACTGACCGTCCGACAGTGCCCACTCCCTCAGCACTGACCGTCCGACAGTGCCACATTCCCTCAGCACTGACCCTCCGACAGTGTGGCAGTCCCTCAGCACTGACCCTCCCTCAGTCGTGACCCACCCTCAGCACTGACCCTCCCTCATCACTGACCCTCCCTCAGCGCTGACTCTCCCTCAGCATTGACCCACCCTCAGCACTGACCCTCCCTCAGCATGACCCTCCCTCAGCACTGACCCACCCTCAGCACTGACCATCCCACAGCACTGACCCACCCTCAGCACTGACCCTCCCTCAGCGCTGACTCTCCCTCAGCATTGACCCACCCTCAGCACTGACCCTCCCTCAGCACTGACCCTCCCTCAGCATTGACCCTCCCTCAGCACTGACCCTCCCTCAGCATTGACCCTCCCTCAGCACTGACCCTCCCTCAGCATTGACCCACCCTCAGCACTGACCCTCCCTCAGCATGACCCTCCCTCAGCACTGACCCACCCTCAGCACTGACCATCCCACAGCACTGACCCACCCTCAGCACTGACCCTCCCTCAGCGCTGACTCTCCCTCAGCATTGACCCACCCTCAGCACTGACCCTCCCTCAGCACTGACCCTCCCTCAGCATTGACCCTCCCTCAGCACTGACCCTCCCTCAGCATTGACCCACCCTCAGCACTGACCCTCCCTCAGCATGACCCTCCCTCAGCACTGACCCACCCTCAGCACTGACCCACCCTCAGCACTGACCATCCCTCAGCACTGACCCACCCTCAGCACTGACCCTCCCTCAGCACTGACCCACCCTCAGCACTGACCCACCCTCAGCACTGATCCTCTCTCAGCACTGACCCTCCCTCAGCACTGACCCACCCTCAGCACTGACCCTCCCTCAGCACTGACCCACCCTCAGCACTGACCCACCCTCAGCACTGACCGTCCCTCAGCACTGACCCACCCTTGCCCCTGAAGTGATGTACCCGCTATAATATGTGTTTGCTGTGGGGTTTGATCTTTAACTTGATGTTGACATTATCAGCCACTGTCAGCCCCAGAGGAGACCACACACAGTGTCTGTCATCTCACAAAATAAAAGCAAGGCCCTGTGGATGCTGGAAATCTGAATCAAACACGGAGAATGCTGGAGAATAGCAGCGGTGTCTGTGGACAGAGTAAAACAGTTAATATTTGAAATTCAGGGACTCTTCATCAGTCGCGTGCCAGTCCGATCCTCAACTCCAGCCTGTGGTTTTCTTTCATTGCTGTGGCTCTTTATTGCAGAGACTTGATTTTTACACTGTGACCACCAAACTGGACTTTACTGGATTTGCCACAGAAAATGCAGGGCTTTTATTTGGATTCTGCAGAACCAGTGGCCATTCCTTCGTCAGTGTTGGTGTCTGTGACTGGGATTAGAAAGTCTCAGCCAGTGCAGGGCTTCCAAGGGCTCCAGGCCGTATTGTGAGCTGAAGCTTGAGGATCACAATCACCCAGGCAGCAAGGACCAATCTGTTGCCCCCCCGCCCCACACGCACCCTGCTTCAGATACAAAATTCTTGGCAGGATTTGTCAGGAGAGACGTTGAAAGGTAGTTTCCCCTTGTGGTAGGGTCTAGGACCAGAGGGTGTAATGTCAGAACTAATTGTCATTCATCTAAGACAGATTTGAGAAGGAATTTGTTCTCTTAGAGGGGAGCGAATCTGTGGAATTCCAGAGAACAGTCAAGGCTGGGTCATTCAGTAAATTCACGTCTGAGATGGACAGATGTTTAATCCGTGAGGGAACTGGGGGTCCTTGGGGGAAAGGCTGGAAAGTGAAGATGAGGATTATCAGATCCCTTTTAAAGTTGGAGTCTGTAGGCTAATGGCCCCTCCCCCACTGCTCATCGAGCAGTGTTTCTGAAGCTTTAAGCCTCAAGACAGTGGGAAAATATTTGGGAAACACTGTGTTGGCCTAGTGCCCTCTCCTCTGTGTTAAAATGTTTCTCAAGATCCACTCCAGAGGCTCAAGAGTCAAAGCCAGGCTGAAATTCCAGCACTGAGGGAATGCTATAGACGTGTTCTCTTTCTGGTGCGTCATTAAACCGAGGACTTGGCCAACACTAAACACAACAGATGGCCCTGTGGGAGCTCGCTGCGCAAGAATTTTCTTCACCTGAAAGATCCAGATGAAAACAGCCACATTGTGAGAGAAGTTAGTGCAATGGGCCAGAATGCAATCAGGGATTGAAGTCTGAGGGACAGAAACAGAGTTGTTGGAAAAGGTCAGCAAGTCTAGCAGCATCTATGACGAGAAAATCAGAGTTAACGTTTTGGGTCCTCCTTCCCTAATCTCCCCCCGCCGAGACTGGGGTGTCGCCCCTTCCTTAACCACCCGTCCATCAGCTCCTATCTGCTCTGAGAAATAGTCACCGGAGTCACCTTTCTGCCAGACCTGCTGAGCTTTTCCAGCAACTTAGTTTTTGTTCCTGATTTACAGCATCCGCAGTTCTTTCAGTTTTTATTGGATTTTGTGGACAGTCTGAAACACTTGTAGTGAGTTCAGGAGCTTGATGGGCTAATCTGATTGAGGCATTTAAAGTGACCGGTTTGATTGGGTAAGTACAGAGAATCAGGTTCCACTTGTGCCTTCTTTCAGATAATGCAATAGCAATAACAACACAAAAGTACATTTACATAGCACTGGTTTAGTGTAAGGGCACACGATGCAGTGTTTGACTGGAGCATTACCAAACAATGAATGATGCTGAGCCAGAGATGACATTACACCACCAGACATTGGAGCAGGAATAGACTACAAAACTGCTCTGTCATTCAATAATATCGTGGTTGAACTGATAATCCTTGAGTCCATTTTCCTATGTTGTCCACATAACTCTTGATTTCCTCACTGAGGGCCAAAAGGGGATTAAGAGCTGGGTTTTTAAAGGGGAGAGAGAATTTTGTTTTTATTCATTCAAGGGCATCTCTGGTCAGGCAGCATTTATTGCCTATCCCTAATTGCCCAGAGGTCAGTTGAGAGTTAACCACATTCCTGTGGGTCTGGAGTCACATGTAGGCCAAACTAGGTAAAGATGGCAGTTTCCTTCCCTGAAGGACATTAGTGAACCAGGTGGGTTTTCCCAACAGTCGACAATGGATTCACACTCATCATGAGATTAGTAATCCCAGACATTTATTGAATTCAAATTCCACCATCTGTCGTGGCAGGATTCGAACCAGGGACCCCAGAACATTAGATAACAAAGTGTGGAGCTGGATGAACACAGCAGGCCAAGCAGCATCTCAGGAGCACAAAAGCTGACGTTTCGGGCCTCGATCCTTCTCTGATGAAGGGTCTAGGCCTGAAACGTCAGCTTTTGTGCTCCTGAGATGCTGCTTGGCCTGTTGTGTTCATCCAGCTTCACACTTTGTTATCTTGGATTCTCCAGCATCTGCAGTTCCCATTATCTCCCCAGAACATCTGGGTCTCTGGATTAACAGTCCAGCGATAAAACCACTAGGCTATCGCTTCCCAAAACAGGTGGGAAATCCCAAGAGAAGGCAGGGCCAAGGAATTAAAATCGAGGATATACAAGATGCCTCAGAGGGCGGTAGGTCTGGAGTGGATTACAGGGACAGTGAAGGCCGGGCCATGGAGGGATAGCAAATCTAGAATAAGAATTTACAAATGTGGATCTCATTTTACTGGGAGCCAGCAAACAGAGGACTGGTAAGGGGTTGGGCTTAACAACTTGCAGTGAGCTAAAACATAGCCTGCAGTGTTTAAGGTGACTTCAAATATATAGAAGGTTGGGAGATCAGTCAGAGAATTGGAATCATCAATTAGTTAGAAACATTAAACTGACATATCATTCTCCCTGATAACGAAATGTGAGGCTGGATGAACACAGCAGGCCCAGCAGCATCTCAGGGGCACAAAAGCTGACGTTTTGGGCCTAGACCCTTCATCAGAGAGGGGGATGGGGTGAGGGTTCTGGAATAAATAGGGAGAGAGGGGGAGGCGGACCGAAGATGGAGAGAAAAGAAGATAGGTGGAGAGGAGAATGTAGATGGGGAGGTAGGGAGGGGATAGGTCAGTCCAGGGAAGACGGACAGGTCAAGGAGGTGGGATGAGGTTAGTAGGTAGGAGATGGAGGTGCGGCTTGGGGTGGGAGGAAGGGATGGGTGAGAGGAAGAACAGGTTAGGGAGGCAGAGACAGGTTGGGCTGGTTTTGGGATGCAGTGGGTGGGGGGAAGAGCTGGGCTGGTTGTGTGGTGCAGTGGGGGGAGGGGACGAACTGGGCTGGTTTAGGGATGCAGTTGGGGAAGGGGAGATTTTGAAACTGGTGAAGTCCACATTGATACCATTAGGCTGCAGGGTTCCCAGGCGGAATATGAGTTGCTGTTCCTGCAACCTTCGGGTGGCATCATTGTGGCACTCCAGGAGTCCCATGATGTACATGTCATCTAAAGAATGGGAGGGGGAGTTGAAATTTTTTACGACTTGGAGGTGCAGTTGTTTATTGTGAACCAAGCGGAGCTGTTCTGCAAAGAGGTCCCCAAGCTTGGGAACCCTGCAGCCCAATGGTATCAATTTGCACTTCACCAGCTTCAAAATCTCCCCTTCCCCCACCGCGTCCCAAAACCAGCCCAGTTTGTCAACTCAACCAACTGCACCACACAACCAGCCCAGCTCTTCCCCCCACCCACTGCATCCCAAAACCAGTCCAACCTGTCTCTGCATCCATAACATGTTCTTCCTCTCACCCATCCCTTCCTCCCACCCCAAGCCGCACCTCCATCTCCTACCTACTAACCTCATCCCACCTCCTTGACCTGTCCGTCTTCCCCTCCCTACCTCCCCACCTATACTCTCCTCTCCACCTATCTTCTTTTCTCTCCATCTTCGGTCTGCCTCCCCCTCTCTCCCTATTTATTCCAGAACCCTCACCCCATCCCCCTCTCTGATGAAGGGTCTAGGCCCGAAACGTCAGCTTTTGTGCTCCTGAGATGCTGCTGGGCCTGCTGTGTTCATCCAGCCTCACATTTCGTTATCTTGGATTCTCCAGCATCTGCAGTTTCCATTATCACTCACACGTATCATTCTCCCTCTTGTGTCGCTGTTATCTGATGGCATTATTCTAAAGCAGTAAAGATAGTTGTTTCTGGGATAATGGTTATTCCACACCCAACATCATTTATGAAGATTATCATGTCATTATCGTGTTATTCTTCACAGGAGATGGTTCTGTGCAAACTGTGCTGTTGCATCTCCCACCTTACAACCCTGAGCACACTTCAAAGCAGACTATATTGGCTGTAACGCGCTGTAAAAATGCACATCTTCCTCTCTCACTGCCCCTGCCCCGTGTAGCTGCTGTCTCAATGGTGACACACCTCAGTACTGAGCGAGCAGCATTCCTTCCTTTCCCAATCATATTCTCGCTGGCTGTCACCAAGGAGCCTGACTGGGAGGTGTGGCTACCGAAACACGATGCTGCTTGGCTGCATTTTCCCGTCCGCACGTTGAAATCCCACCGATCCAGTCGGACCAGTTCCGAACGTTGGGTGCCCAGCCCCGGCGAGTGCGTGAACTCACAGCAGGAGGACTGTGTCAGAGCTCAGTAGCACGCGGCTCCGAGTACAACAGCAACTTACCCCACAGATAACACAGTGTAGAGCTGGAGGAACACAGCAGTCACCCCATCACCCCCACTTCAGCCCAGTCAATGACCAATGGGCTCACTCCAATGGTTCTGCTTTAAGCTGCTGTCAGAATCGTGGTGCTCTCCCTGTTCGGTGTTGTCTTGGTTCTGTACCCTCGCTGCATGTTTGAAGCAACATGATCTATCCATCAGAAGTGATCACTGACGCTTCAGTTGAGAGAGTGGAAGCAGGGGGCCTCAAGAACAAGATGAACTTGGACAGGGGGAAAAGGGGAAATGATAGAGACAGAAAAACAAGAGAAAGATGAGAATTCAGGACTAGGACAGGGGCAGGATGGGTGACTATCAGAAGATAAATTAAAAACTGAAAGAACTGCGGATGCTGTAAACCAGGAACAAAAACAGAAGTTGCTGGAACAGCTCAGCAGGTCTGTAGGCATCCGTGAAGAGAAAATCAGAGTTAACGTTTCAGGTTCTGGGCGACTGTTCCTCAGAACTGCATTTCCAGCAATTTCCGTTTTTGAGTATCAGAAGCTGATCAATAGAAAGCTGTTTGATCTTAGTGACAAAGGAATTCATGAGGTCCTTGTCTTTAAGGTTGGAGACAAGGGGGTAGAGGAGGTGATGGAGTGGGGAGATGATAGAAAAGACTGTTTACCACAGAGAAAATCTAGAGGTTGTGTTTGGAGTAATGAGCAGTGTGAATGGAAGGCAGCAAGGAACTGCTAGTGCTTTATAAGCTCCAGCCAGATTTAGCAGTGAATGCTTGAACCAGTTATCCACCTTATCTTTTTAAACTTTGGATTTACTGAAGTGGAGATGTTGGGGTTGGGGGTGGGGGGGGAGTGGGGAAATGACTGGAGTACTGATTTTGCTGAGGGTGATGTTATCAAAGCTGGAGTTGAGGTCGTGCCTGAGCACATCAGTGAATGGAGGACCAAAGCCTAGGTGCTTGGAATTTTGAAAGTGCTGTTGTAAGCGAATTGGGGGATAATTTCCTTTTCTTGGGGAAGGCCCAATAGACACATGATACCAGACCTAGGCACGAGCCTTTCAGTTCATCAGCATTCTCAATACACATTGCAACCCACTCTCGGTCTGAACGGGTCATTCAATTCCCTTTCACCTCAGTGACCACCACCCTGACATTATTCCCATTTCTCAACCCCACTCCAATTATCCAAATTAGCAATGGGCTAATACACGTTTTCTCCTTTTAATCAAGGGGCGGCTTTAATTCCCAGATCAATGTGGGAAATCGAGGGTGAGTTGCTGAGGAATTGAGGTATGATGGGGAACATCACTAAGTGCGGATTAATTGACGCTGAGAGTGAGAAAGAGAGAGAGGGAGAGTTCCACAGGGGACTGCAATGCAATGGGGTTACTGTGAGGACAACATTCTTAACTGGGCAGACAATAGGACAAAAATCAGAGACGCTTCAGAGCTGTGATGAGTAATTTGAACAGACTGGGGTGACAAGAAAGCTTGCAAAGTCAGATGAGTTAATGGGAATTTCTTTCAATTTCCTTCACACCCTGTACAGTGATTTAATACGGACTAGGAGCATAGGAACTGAAGTAGGCCATTCAGCCCCTTGACCCTGCTCCACCATTCAGTAAGGTTATGGCTGATTTGTGGCCTAACTCCATATAGAATCATACAAACCAGAAACAGACCCTTTGGTCCAATCATTCTGTGCTGAACATAATCCCAAACTAAACTGGTCCCATCTGCCTACGCTTGGCCTAAATCCCTCCAAACATTTCATATCCATGAACTTATCCAAATGTCTTTTAAACATTGTAACTGTACCTGCATCCAACAATTCCTCTGGAAGCTCATCCCACACACGACCTACTCTCTGTGTCAAAAAAAAACTACCCCTCATGTATTTTATAAATCTCTCTCCCCTCAATTTAAACATATGCCCCATTAGTGTTGAAATCCCCCACCCTAGGAAAGCGACACCTGCCTGCCTTGGGCCCATATCGCTTGATACCCTTGGTTAATAAAAATCCATCCAGCTCAGATTTAAATTTAACAATCGAAATAACATTGACCGTTGTTTGAGGAAGAGAATACTGGTGTGGATTAATGATTGGCTAATGGATAGAAAACAGAGACTGGGATTAAAGGGTCATTCTTATGTAGGCAACCTGTGGTAAGTGAAGTAATTCAAGCATCAGCACTTGGGACCCAGCTATTCAAAATGTACATTCAGGGACCAAATATAACATTTCCAAATTTGCAGATGATCCAAAGCTGAGAAGGAACGTGTGTGAGAGGAAGGTGTAAAATGTTTTCAGGATTTGGGCAGAACGGACAAGAACATGACAGGTGGAATATAACGTGAGAAAATGTGAGGTTGTCTACTTTGGTAGGAACAGAGGTATCTTATCTGGGGGTGAGAGGCTGGGAAGTGTACAGGTACAAAGAGACGTCAATCCCCTTGTAAGTAATTTACTGAAGTTAGGTAATACTAATTGACAGATACAGCAAGCTATAAGGAAGACTGATGGATTGTTAGTTTTTATTGCAAGAGACCTTGAGGACAGGAGTAGAGAAATCTGGTTTCAACTGTATATGAACCTAGTTAGAGTACTGAGTGCAGTTTTGGTCACCTTGCCTCAAGGAAGATACAATTGTCATACAGGGACTACCCTAACAAAGGGCAAACTGGGCTCTAGAGTCAGAAGTAGGAAGAACTGCTGATGCTGGAGTCAGAGATAACACGGTGTGGAGCTGGAGGAGCACAGCAGGCCGGGCAGCATCAGAGGAGCAGGAAAGTTGACGTTTTGGGTCAGGACCCTTCTTCAGAAATGGGTTGTGCTATCTCTGACTCCAGCATCGGCAGTTCTTACTATCTCTGAGTGAGTTATAACCCCACTGTGAAGCCTCTTCTAGGGATGCCCACCTTGAAGAAGTTGCTGTCCTTCCTCCGGAGGCCCTTTTCTGAAGAAGGGTCCTGACCGAAACGTCAGCTTTCCTCCTCTCCTGATGCTGCCTGGTCTGCTGTGTTCCTCTTGCTCCACACGCTGTTATCTCTAGAGTCAGAAGTGGTTAAATTGAAACTTACAAAATTCTTCATAGTGTAGACAGGGGAAATGCTGGTAAGACATTCCCCCTGTTTGTGGAGTCTAGGAGTAGAAGCACAATTTTAAAATAAGGGCAATGCCATTTGGGACTGAGATGAAGGCAATTAAATTTACTTGGGGGGGTGACTCTTTGGAACTCTCTACCCCCTGAGGTCTGTGGAAGCTCAGTCTTTCAGTTTGTTTAAAGTAGAGGTTTATACATTTTTAACTCTTAATGAGAAGAGGCGAATGGGGGTAGTGTGAAATGATTGATCATCCAGCATCATCATAAATTATGGAGCAGGTTTGATGGGCTGAATGGTCTATTCCTATCTGTATATATAGTGGGGGCAGGATTTTGGGTTTGTGGGCAGGATGGCCAACAGTGTCAGAGATGGGCAGTGACCCCACGTCATGTGAGAAACAATTGATAATATTTGACCCGAGACTGACCAGTTAGTGGCTGAAGAACGCAATCACCCGGCAACAGCTCTCGGAGCGAGGAGGTGGTCAGCTCAGAAAGGGCTGCAGGAAGGCAGAGAGCAGGAACTTGCTCCTTGAGGTGAACTCTCACCAACTTTAAATGCAATTGGTGGGTGTCCACACCAGCCATTGTAGTGGGATTACCTCCAGGTTGCACAGGGACATCCTGGCCTCCTGCCTGGAATGCTGACCTGCAGCTATCTCTCACAGGTAGGCCACCTCCAGGCATTCGGCCGAGTACCCAACATCACAAAAAATGCACAGGCCAATTGGAAAAGTTTGGTTGACCTCTGTTAATTGGCCTTAATGGGCCATTCCATGACCTGAACTGGACCCACTTGGACAGTGAGCTTCCCAGCTCCGATACCATTTCTGGGAAAATGTTGCAGACTACATAGTGCTGGCATTGTTTGTTTGTTAGTGGGATACGGGCTTTGATGGCTACCAAGTGGGTTTTTTTTCCACTATGTGAGGCCAAGTCCCACCAGGAAAGAGATGATGGCAGCAGCCAGACTGGACAGTCATACAACATGGTGGGCATGGGTTAGGCTTCATTTTAGCAACAACCCGCTGCAGGCCATGTGCTCCAGGGACATCCACAAGGTGGTGAAGGAGGGAATTCCAGGAGATTGGCAGAGGGACAACTTGTCGATCAGTGATGGTCAGTGAGTGAGTGAGGGTCAGTCAGTGAGTGAGGGACAGTGAGTGAGTGAGGGTCGGTCAGTGAGTGAGGATCGGTCAGTGAGTGAAGGTCAGTCAGTGAGTGTGGGTCGGTCAGTGAGTGAGGGTCAGTCAGTGAGTGAGGGTCAGTGAGTGAGTGAGGGTCAGTGAGTGAATGAGGGTCAGTCAGTGAGTGAGGGTCAGTCAGTGAGTGAGGGTCGGTCAGTGAGTGAGGGTCAGTCAGTGAGTGAGGATCAGTCAGTGAGTGAGGGTCAGTCAGTGAGTGAGGGTCGGTGAGTGAGTTAGGGTCAGTGAGTGAGGGTCAGTCAGTGAATGAGGGTCAGTCAGTGAGTGAGGGTTGGTCAGTGAGTGAAAGTCAGTCAGTGAATGAGGATCAGTCAGTGAGCGAGGGTCGGTCAGTGAGTGAAAGTCAGTCAGTGAGTGAGGGTCAGTCAGTGAGTGAGGGTCGGTCAGTGAGTGAGGGTCAGTGAGTGAGGGTCAGTTAGTGAGTGAGGATCAGTCAGTGAGTGAGGGTCAGTCAGTGAGTGAAGGTCGGTCAGTGAGTGAGGGTCAGTGAATGAGGGTCAGTCAGTGAGTGAGGGTCAGTCAGTGAGTGAAAGTCAGTCAGTGAGTGAGGGTCATTCAGTGAGTGAGGGTCAGTCAGTGAGTGAAAGTCAGTCAGTGAGTGAGGGTCAGTCAGTGAGTGAGGGTCAGTGAGTGAGTGAAAGTCAGTGAGTGAGTGAGGGTCAGTGAGTGAGTGAGGTCAGTGAGTGAGGGTCAGTCAGTGAATGAGGATCGGTCATTGAGTGAGGGTCAGTCAGTGAGTGAGGATCAGTCAGTGACTGAGGGTCAGTCAGTGAGTGAGGATCAGTCAGTGAGTGAGGGTCGGTCAGTGAGTGAGGGTCAGTCAGTGAGTGAGGATCAGTCAGTGAGTGAGGGTCAGTCAGTGAGTGAGGATCAGTCAGTGAGTGAGGGTCAGTCAGTGAGTGAGGGTCGGTGAGTGAGTTAGGGTCAGTAAGTGAGGGTCAGTGAGTGAGTGAGGGTCAGTGAGTGAGTGAGGGTCAGTCAGTGACTGAGGGTCAGTCAGTGAGTGAGGATCAGTCAGTGAGTGAGCGTCGGTCAGTGAGTGAGGGTCAGTCAGTGAGTGAGGGTCGGTCAGTGAGTGAGGGTCAGTCAGTGAGTGAGGGTCGGTGAGTGAGTTAGGGTCAGTGAGTGAAAGTCAGTCAGTGAGGGAGGGTCGGTCAGTGAGTGAGGGTCGGTCAGTGAGTGAGGATCAGTCAGTGAGTGAAAGTCAGTCAGTGAGTGAGGGTCAGTCAGTGAGTGAGGGTCAGTGAGTGAGTGAAAGTCAGTGAGTGAGTGAGGGTCAGTGAGTGAGTGAGGTCAGTGAGTGAGGGTCAGTCAGTGAATGAGGATCGGTCATTGAGTGAGGGTCAGTCAGTGAGTGAGGATTAGTCAGTGACTGAGGGTCAGTCAGTGAGTGAGGATCAGTCAGTGAGTGAGGGTCAGTCAGTGAGTGAGGGTCAGTCAGTGAGTGAAAGTCAGTCAGTGAGTGAGGGTCAGTGAGTGAGTGAGGGTCAGTCAGTGAGTGAGTGAAGTCAGTGAGTGAGGGTCGGTCAGTGAGTGAGGGTCAGTCAGTGAGTGAGGATCAGTCAGTGAGTGAGGGTCAGTCAGTGAGTGAAAGTCAGTCAGTGAGTGAGGGTCAGTGAGTGAGTGAGGGTCAGTGAGTGAGTGAGTGAGGTCAGTGAGTGAGGGTCAGTCAGTGAATGAGGGTCAGTCAGTGAGTGAGGGTGGGTCAGTGAGAGAGGGTCAGTCAGTGAGTGAGGGTCGGTCAGTGAGTGAGGGTCAGTCAGTGAGTGAGGGTCAGTCAGTGAGTGAGGATCGGTCAGTGAGTGAGGATCGGTCAGTGAATGAGGGTCAGTCAGTGAGTGAGGGTCAGTCAGTGAGTGAGGATCGGTCAGTGAATGAGGGTCAGTCAGTGAGTGAGGGTCAGTGAGTGAGTGAGGGTCGGTCAGTGAGTGAGGATCGGTCAGTGAATGAGGGTCAGTCAGTGAGTGAGGGTCAGTCAGTGAGTGAGGGTCGGTCAGTGAGTGAGGATCGGTCAGTGAATGAGGGTCAGTCAGTGAGTGAGGATCGGTCAGTGAGTAACAATTTGAAACAGGGTTCAGATGGGTCACTGCTGGTGACTGGATTTAAAGTAACCTGCATGTGAGAGAGAGACGACGATGAGCAGGGTCAGTTCTGAAGAAGGGTCTAGGCCCGAAACATTAGTTTTCCTGCTACTCTGTTGCTGCTTGGCCTGCTGTGTTCATCCAGCTCTACACCTTGTTATCTCAGATTCTCCAGCATCTGCAGTTCCTCCTATCTCTGAGGAGCAACCAGGTGAGTTGTAATGATCTGGAATGCATTCCCTCTCAGTGAATTTCAGAAAGCCATCTGGTTGATTTGTGACATGAAGATTGACAGATCAATGAATACAGTCGAAGATTATATAACTCTCACCATGAAGAGCTGGTACAGGAATGATGGCCCAAATAGCCTCTTGTGCTGTACCTGTTGATGATTGTATGTACAGTAGCTGTAATCTTTGCCTTTCTCTGTGTGTGACAATGTCTTGTCCATTTCAGTGAGTTGCCTGTGCTGATTTCCCGTATGCAGAAGAATGGCGACCAGGTGGAAAGGGATATTCTGGATACAGAGGAAAAATTGCGAGCTGTGAGTAGGATTTCTTCAGCTGTGAGCGCTGGGAAAGGGCTTGGTGTGCAGGTTATGAACAGAACTGGTAAGGCTGGGAGGGTAGGTCAGGCTGAACAGGGAGGAGCTTTATCAATATCAGACACTTTACAATTGCTCCGGAGTCCACCAAGCTTTCTGACACATTAAGCATTTTGAAAGTGGAGACCCCATCAAACCTGGTGCTGCCAACCTGCACTCAGCAAGACCCCATGGTCAGTAGTGAGATATATCTGTAGATAAACCAAGGGATTACTACTGGCCGGGAGACCAAGCGCGCGCGTGCGTGCATGCACACACACACACACACACACACACACGTTGTTCTTTGGAATAATCTAATCAACATCTATTTCAGAGAGGGAAGCCAGGGTTAGGGTGAACAGTGAGGATATGGGCCGCAGAGTTTGGAATGAGTTTATGGAGGAAAGGATGTGGTCAGCAATGTGCTGGAGAAAGTCCAGTTCAGAGGGAATGAAGTCATGGTCAAAGAATGAGCTCAGGTGGTGAGCAAGCTGGTGATAGATGCTCCTGGGATAATAGAATCCCTGTGGTGTGTAGGTAGGCCACTTGTCCCATTTAGTTTATACCGAACCTCTGAAGAGCATCCCATCAAGACCCACTGCCACCTTCTAACCCTGGATTTGCCATGGCTAACCCACCTAGCCTGCACCTCCCCAGACACTGTGGGTAATTTAGCATGGCCAATCCACCCCAACCTGTACATATTTGGTCTCTGGAAGACACCCATGCAGACATGGGGAGAATGTGCAAACTCCACACAGACAGTCACCCACGACTGGAATCAACCCCTGGCTCCTGGTGCTGTGAGACAGCAGTGCTAACCGCTGAGCTAATGTGATGGTGGAGGTAGTCCCTCTCAGAGTCAGCCTTGTCCCCCAGGTTGCACATAACGTGATTTATGCACGAGGACTCCCAAATCCCTCTGTAGCTTTGTGAAGCCTTTTTCCTTTAAATAACATTCAGCTCCTCTATTCTTCTTGCCACTGTGCATAAACTCACTCTTTCCCACACTATATTCTATCTGTCAACTTTTCGCTTAACCTGATTGTACCCCTCTGCAAACACTCTGTATCATCCTCATCTTTCGCCTTTCCACTTAATTTTGTGTCATCGGCTATTGCATCAAAATCACAAATTGTTAGAAAAAACTCAGCAGGTCTGGCAGCATCTGTGGAGAGAAAGCAGAGGTAATATTACAGAAGAAGGGTCACTGAACCTGAAATGTTAACTCTACTTTCTCTCTCCACAAATACTGCTTGACTTGCTGAGTTTCTCTAGCAATTTCTGTTTTTGTTTCTGATTTCCAGCATCTGTGGTTGTTTAGTTTTCTTGAATTTAATATATTCACTCTCCTAATCCAAGTCATTAATATATCATAAATAATTGGCCCCAGTTATTATCCATATACCACTTCGACCGGTTACAATTTATCACCCTGAAAATGCGCTGAGACAATTCGCTGTCTAGCCAGACCTCCATTCATACTAATATCTAACCCCCAATACCATAGGGTCTTATCTTTATAAGTTGCTTAACTTGTGGTGTTTGGTCACATGCCTTCCGGAAATCTAACCTTATTACACCCAATGGTTCCCCTTTATCTATCCTACTGTTACCTCAATAAAGAATTTAATACTTTTTCTTTCAGGCCAGAGGTTGAATCATTATGTATATTCAAGGCTGAGATAGACACATTTTTAATCAGTGAGGGAATCAAAGAAAAGTCAGGAAAGTGGAAGTGAGGATCAGCCATGATCTCATTGAATGATGGAGCAGACTCGGTGGGCTGAATGTAACACTTCTGCTGCTAAGTTTTATTGGCTTTGTGATATCGTTCAGGCTCAGAGTGCAGCCAGGATGAGTCAGTCGCTGGAGAACAGAGTCCTTGAAGACAGTGACTTCAGTCTATCCAGTTCTTAATTGCAGGAAATTTCTGGTTGATATTTGGATGATCAGTCTGATAGTTTGCCACAGAGTTGAGGAAGACAAGTCTCTGTAGATTTTCAGGCTATGTTAGATAACGTGATGGAAATTTTAAAAGCTGACTCAAAATGCCACGGATAGTATAATAGGACAATAGGATAAATTCTTGACAAACTGTGTGCACAAGCATGATATGTTCTGATAGATTGACTATATTTGCTTCTCTTGATTAAATTTTCAGGATACTATAAATTACCAGAACAAACGCCCATTCAAATACGAGTCTGTGAACAATGAAAATCTGGCTCGGTCAGAGGGACTGCTTAAGGATCTTTTTCTGGATGCAGACAAGGCAAAGAAGCTGAAACATCCCCAGGCATCCGATATCGAACTTGAGTGAGTTGAATATTACGGGACATTGCTGTTTTGTGGATGCCCTCATCATTAGGACGAGTTAAAGTCTCTCTTGGACAACTTGATGATCTACATACTAGAAAACCTGAAAATGAAAAGGTTCTGTCTGCAAAAATGAGCATGATGTCCCCAAAAACCTAACTGCTTTACCAGGGACAAAAACTGAAGTTGCTGGAAAAGCTCAGCACATCTGGCAGCATCTGTGAAGAAAACATCAGTTAACGTTTCGGGTCCCCCTTCCCTAACCTTCTAGAGACTGGGGTGACCCCCCCCTTCCCTACACCCTCCCCATCGGCTGCCATCAATTCTGAGAAAGGGTCACTGGATCGGAAACATTAACTCTGATTTCTTTTCTTCAGAGATGCTGCCAGACTCGCTGAGGTTTTCCAGCAACTTCTGTTTTTGTTCCTGATTTACAGCATCTGCAATTCTTTTGATTTTTGTTTCACCATGGAAGCCTGTTGTCCTTTACCCAGTCTGGGCCTACATGTGACTCCAGTTCAAAAGCAACATTGACACTTCTCTGCAGTGGTCTTCAGATGTGCAGATGGGCTGAGCTCACCATGCACTCCCTCAGGACCATCAGAGATGGGCAATAAATGTGCTTCACCCACCAGCAATGTCATCGCCCACCCTGAGAATGAATAAAGTTAATTTCAAACTTGGGCTCAAACTGATAGTGCTGAACTGTAAACAGGGGAGAGGCATGCAAAAGTAATTCAACTGAGTCAGTTTGAAACTTATTTAGGTCCTAAGCATTTCTAGCCCCATGTGGCTTGACCTTCTCAGGTTTTGTACCCACATAGACCTGGTTCAGATCCTAGGATTTTCCTCAAAGTGATTGAGAGAGCTGGCTGCATGAAAATGGGTGATGAGATAGATTCTAATTCAGAATTTTGACAATTCCCATAAGCCATACAATCTGTGTAGTGCAGATACAGGCCATTCGGCCCGTGCTGACACTCCAACGAGCATCCCGCCCAGACCCTATCCCCACATTATGATCGCTAATCTCACTAAACCTGCTCATTATGGGCAACTTCCTATGGCTAATCTGCCTGCAAACCCCTGGATACTACAGGCAATTTCCCACAGCCAATCCACCCTAACCTGCACATTTTTGGACCATGGGAGGAAACTGAAGCACCTGAGGCTGGAATTGAACCAGGATCCCATGTGCTGTGATGCAGCTGTGCTAACGCCTGAGCCACCATGCCACATGGCTTTCCTGATCTCATTTTCAACGTATCCACTGACATACACACACACACACTGTACTGAGCCCCTCAATTAGGGTCCAGTCTGTAACTCACTCCCACTGTCTATTATTCTGTATATAAACTGCACTGAGCCCCTTGATTAGATTCCAGTCTGTAACTCACTCCTGGTATCTGTTATTCTATATACAAACCACCTGAAACTCTCGATTTGATTCCAGTCTGTAACTCACTCCCGGGTAATTGTTATTCTTTTGTGTTTTTAAATTAGATCTCAGCCTGTACCTCACTCCTGACCATTCTCTGTATAAAACATCTGATAAGCTTCTGGTCTGTAAAACAGTCCCTGACAACCATCGTTCTGTAGACAATCATGCTGAATTCAATCAGGAACAAAAACAAAGTTGCTGGAAAAGCCCAGTGGGTTTGGCAATATCTGTGAGAGAAAAAACAGAGTTAGTGTTTCAGGTCAGCTGACCCTTCCTCAGAGCTGGATTAAATCGTTGCCTATAAGTTATTTCTTAGCAGGTAACTTTCCAAATCACTGCTCAATCTGTTGGTCTTGCTCCCTTGTGGCAAGCCACATGGCTTTCCTGATCTCATTTTCAATGTATCCACTGACACACACACACACATAGATCCAGGTGCCACCCAATATCCTTGGGTATTGGAATTTCTGTCCATAGAATTTGCAAAAGAATGAGGGTGGGGGGGCCATTGGGGTAGGGGAAGGGATCTTTTCCAAATAAAGAATCCTTCATGACAAGGATTAGCCTGAACAACAAATTTGGGGTGTACTTTTTAAATGGAATTAACTGGATATTTGAAAACAAGAATCCTTGAATAGGATGTGGGAATAGTGACAATGGACTTACTGCATACTTGCGCTGCGTTTGTGTGTGTGTTCAGGGTCAGCATAATTTGAAACTTCAGGCGCTATTTAAATGCAGGGGTTACATAACGGGATGTTACAGCCCAATGTGTTGAAACTTGCCTCAAGGGAGCAAGACCAACAGATTGAGCAGTGATTTGGAAAGTTATCTGCTAAGAAATAACTTATAGGCAATGATTTAATCCAGCTCTGAGGAAGGGTCACCTGACCCGAAACATTAACTCTGTTTTTTCTCTCACAGATATTGCCAAACCCACTGGGCTTTTCCAGCAACTTTGTTTTTGTTCCTGATTGAATTCAGCATGATTGTCTACAGAACGATGGTTGTCAGGGACTGTTTTACAGGCCAGAAACTTATCAGAT